>NW_006922677.1:103916-107435 GCF_000298275.1 Orycteropus afer afer | reverse complement strand
GAGGAGTGGCTGGTGGGTTTGAACCGCCAGCCTTCTGGTTAGCAGTCAAGTGCTTTAGCCACTATGCTACCAGAGCTCCTAGTAATGATTAGATTTACTAATTAATTAGATTTACTAATGTTAATTGAGTAATTACAAGGATAATTCTGCTAGGATTACTCCTTGTTTTTAATGAGCTAAATTAAAAACTTACTACTAATAAAGCTATATATATCCTAAGTTTGTAGCTCTCATGGCATAGTGCCTAAGGCATTTGACTGCTAACCAGAAGGCTGGTGGTTCCGACTCACCATCCACTCCTCAGAAGGAAGGTTGGGCAATCTACTTCCATAGTGATATCACCTCAGAAACCCAAGAAGGGGTCCCTATCAGTCGGGTCTGACTCGATGGCACATAACAAAAACAGCAACATATCTAAGGTAAATCACCTCAATAGACCAGAGAATATTTGGAATAAATATAATGGACATGGAATTTTTCCAATGAGTGATATGCCTTTGTAGGTGAGTTTATATGAAAACAGTAAAAACTCAGAATATAACATATATGTGAAAATGCATTAATTGCCATTGCAAGACTATGTGCTATGAATATTCTAAAACATTTGAATGTAAAGAAGCATTAATTCAAGGTCTGTGCTTTTCTTATTAAATAAAAATAATTTAATAACAAACTTTTATGATAGTTATTTTTAATATATTTCTAAATGTGCTGTTCTTTAAACTCCCATTTTAACTTTAATGTGATAATTGTCCATAGAATCATGTTTTTGCAGATACTCAATGCCCAACTATACTACTTCAAAATTTGTGATAGTATTGTAGATAGCAACTGTGCTTAAATATATCTACTATGCATCTCTTTTGGTCCTCTTATGTTGCTCCAACAGAAAATACCACAAACGGGTGGTTTGAAACAAAAAATTCTCTTACAGTTTTTTTGTTGTTAGGTGCTGTCAAGTCATTTCCGACTCATAGCAACCCCATGCACAGCAGAATGAAACACTGCCTGATCCTGCGCCAGCTCCATGATCCCTGGTATACTTGAGCAGCCACTCTTACAGTTTAGGAGGTTAGAAGTATGAGTTTAAAATGCCAGTTCTAGGCACTGGATGAAAGCCCTTCAACTTGAGCTTCAGCTGTGCCTCTTGCTCCTGGTCCACTGAAGCTGGAGGCTTCTCTTAACTCAGACAGCTGCTGGCTGCTGAAGCTGACAAACCCAAGGTCTACAAGATGACAAACCTAAGGTCTACAAATCAAAATTATCAAGCAATATAGCAGGCCACTAACTCAAGTCCATTAATAGTCCCAAGATCTGCAGACAACATGGCAGGCAATTGAGATGAAGACTTAGTCGAATGCAGGATCCAGATGTGCCAAAAGCTTGAGACCTTCCTCAAAGCTGTCTTCTTGTATATTGAAAGAAGACCAGGTAACTCTACTAAGGCAGGTACTCAGCTGTTCCAGTAGATTCCACCATGGAGCTGATTACCAGTAATGGTATATTTGATTACCAGTAGTGGTATTTGTTGACTACTAATAATGGCATGGGGCAAACTATATCAAGCTGCCCAGCAACTCAAAATCAGACCCCACCAAGCTGCCACACAACTTAACTACCACAACACCTAAACTTCCCCAATATGTGTCCAAAAAAGATTAAAAACATGAATTTATTTTGATTACTAATTTTTCTCCATAATGTTCTTTCACTCTTCTCTGAATAACTGTGTGTTGTTTGAATCAAAAGAATAGAACTTTCAAGTAATAAAATACTTTGCACTAAACCTTTCTTTTCTCCTACTTTATTAACAACAAAGAGAGCTCAAATACTGCATATTCTGTGTTTTCTGAGGAAATAGATAGCTATTTAATAGACAGCTATGTAATTCAAGTGCAGTACTGTATATAGAGCACCCTGATTAATTAAGACTTTACTATACTTTAAGAAGATGGTATAGTCAGTTTCTAAGTAAATTTCTTTTACTCTGAATATTGTCCAGGCTTTATTTGCATCAAACTACAATTTACAGATTTGGAAAACTGCAATTTACAGATTTGGCAAATGAAATTTCTTACATAAGACAAATCACCAGATTTTACTACTTAGAACCTAACGCCATACATTTTGCTGATTACAGTCAAAGTTTGGTATTTTTGAGTTTTATTATATAATTAAATAAATATGAAATACCATTCTCTTAAGAACACATTCTAGAGGAATAATTTTATTGTGTTACTAAACCAAACCAAGCTCACTGCCGTTGAGCCAGATCTGACTCATAGTAACCCCTCCTCGGGTTTCCAAGTTGGTATCACTATGGAAGTAGATTGCCCAACTTTCCTTCTGAGAAGGAAGATTTGAACTGCCAGCCTTCTGGTTAGCAGCCAAATGCTTTAGGCACTGTGCCATTAGTCTTAATTGCTTACATGGCACTTAACATAAGCAAGGTTCTCTCATCATATGTTCCTTAACTTAAAAATGGAATTTACTTATTTTCCAAGGAATTAAAATTTTTCCTATTTAACCTGTCTCTAAAAAACTGAGTTAGATTTCATATTTTAAAGTGAGGGTTATATTTTAGCAGGGTAGAATGTCCCATGCTTCCTCAAGCAATCTAAAACCTCTGTGGCAAGGCACTCTGTCCTTCAGACACTAGAGAATCCAGGCTGATGGCAAATGCACATGGGCTTCCTCAGTTGTAGCAAAAGGGAAAGACAGGTTAGAATATTCAATGTGAGCTTTTCAATGTGTCTTTCCATAAATAACATACATCATTAATATTCAGAGTTCCTTGATCAGAATAAGTAACACATCTTTGCTTAACTGTAGGAAGTACAAGAAAATAAGAATGAATAAATAGAATATTTGGTTAGAGTTGTCGTTGTCATAATTTTTGTAATAGACACAATAAAATTAGATAACAGTTATATATAGAGAGAGATGGATGGATGGATGGGTGGGTAGATAGATGATAGATAGATAGATTGAAAGACAAACAGATAGAGATAGCTGCCATAGGGTGGGCTGTGAGTCATGGCACACTTCCATGTACCACTGAACAAAATGTTGCCCTATCTTGGATCATCCTCCTTATCTCCAACATGATCAAGTCAATCATTGCTGCTGTTGTGCCAATCTGTTTCACCATAGGTCTCTGTAGCTCTTGCTGGTCCTATACTTCACCAAATATGATGTCTGCTCCAATGACTGACCCCTCCTAACGATGTATCCAAAGCAGTGAATTGGACAATGTTCTATTTTAATCCATAAGGATTTCATTGGCTAATTTTAAAAAGGAGATTGCCAGGATTTTCTTCCTAGTCTATTTTATCTCTAAGTTCCACTAAATGTGTCCACTATGAGTGACCTTGCTGGTATTTGCAATTCTGGTTGCCTAGCCAAGGGGCAGTTTAAGCATAGGTACTGAAACAAGGCGGGCTTGTGCTTACTCACTGATCTGCACTGAACACTTTCCCTTGTTACCCTCCCGAGAGAGACCGGGTCTCTGGAAGCTAG
>NW_006922677.1:97765-99041 GCF_000298275.1 Orycteropus afer afer | reverse complement strand
AAGGTCTTTTCTTTTCACTCACCCTCTATTTTACCAAGCGTGATATCCTTCTTCAGAGACTGTTTCCTCCAGAAAATGTGTCCAAAATCCATGAGACAAAGTCTCAGTTTCCTCTTTTCTAAAGAGTATCCTGGCTCTTCTTCTTCCAGGATAGAGTTACTCATTCTTCTGAAACTCTGTAGTATATTCAATATTCTTCACTACCACCACAATTCAAAGACATCAGTTCTTCTTTTCTCTTCCTTGTTCATCTTCTAGTGTTTGTAAGCATGTGAGGCGATGAAAAATACCACAGCTTAAGTTAGGCACACCTTACTCCTTCCTCAAAATGACGTCTTTGCTTTTTAACACTTTAAAAAGGCATTTTATAGCAGACTTAATATCTTACGGAAAACTTTTGTAGCAGAAGTAACACTTAAAGTAGTATTTTGTAGCAGATTTTCCCAGGATAGACATCGTTTCATTTTCTGACTTCTGGTTCCATGGATTTTGATTCTTGATCCAAATGAAATAAAATCATTGAAAACTTCTATTATTTCTCCATTTTTCATGATTTTGCTTATTGTTGTGAGAATTGAGTTTCTTTATCTCGAAGTGTAATCTGTACTGTGATCAGCAAGTGCTTCAAGTCTTGTACACTTTCAGCAAGCAAGGTTGTGTCATCTGCATAACAACATATTTAATGAGTCTTCCTCCAATACTAATGCCACATTCTTCTTCATATATTCCAGCTTCTCAGCTTATCTTCTCAGCATACATATTGAATAAGTAAGGTGAAAGTGTACAACCCTGATGGACACCTTTCCTGAATTTTAACCAAGAGTATCCTCTTGTTCTTTTCAAATGAATATCTCATTGTCTTTGTACTGGTTCTACATGCAAACAATTAAATTCTCCAGAATTACTATTTTCCTCAATGTTATCTATAATTTACTATGATTGTAGGATGAGCGATATCATTGATGGTGTCAAATGGATTTTGACTGAAAGCAGAGAATATCAGAAATATGTTTTTCTGTGTTTTAGTGACTATAAAAAGGCATTTGACTATGTGGTTTGTGATTTTTCAAAGTCAGTTTTAAACTTCAGCTGCTAGGGTGCATAATCCTCTTTATTACTGAATGATTCTTTTATTCTTTCAATATATGTGTGATCCTGATATAATTATGAGCTTTTTTTTTTTCTTTATAGATGAGGAAACTAAATCAAAGAGAGGTCATAGGTCTTATTCAAGACTGAAGGATTAGTGACTGGTGGAGCCTGAACACAAGCCAAG
>NW_006922677.1:93505-94554 GCF_000298275.1 Orycteropus afer afer | reverse complement strand
GAAGTGGATGGCCTCCTCCTTCTTTCTAGTCTGTCTCAATCTGCAAGCCAGGCTTATAACTGTGCAACAGGTGCACCCCACTGGGTTTGGAACACCAGTGGCACAGCCTCAAGACTCACAGCAACACGTCACCACAGTAGTAGAAATCGACAGACAAGTTTCTCTCCCTTAGCTGTTGGAAACCCCTCGAACCACCTTTACCTGAATGCCTGCAGCTAACTCCTCAATCTGTTCCAGTCTCCTTTGCCTTTTCTGTCTTCTCCCTGCTTCCCACCTCACTGCCTGTTCTTAGGTCCCTGGAAACTAAATGAGAATGCGAGCACTTTAAAATTAAAAATGTTTGCCACTTCTAAACATTAAAAATGGCTGCACCCTTGGTCACTTTAAATATCCAAAATGGCTGCCGCTTATGAACATTCAAAATGGTTGCACCATTGGTCACTTTAAATATAAAAAATGGGCTTGCAAACATTCAAAATGGCTACACCCTTGGTCACTTTAAATATCAAAAATGGCTGCCATGTGTAAACAATCAAAATGGGTGCACCCTCCTGACAAATAAGAAGGTCTGTGAAAAAAAAGCAAGAAAACCTTCAATATCTGGGGATAGGGAATTAAGAGAAAAAAAGGCAGAGAAGGAGAATAATGGAGAAAAAAATGGGAATAATACAAAAAGAAAAACAAGGAACAGGGTTAACCACAAGAAAAAAGAAGAAAAAAAAAAAAAAATTTCAACCAGGAACAGGGAAAAGAAAAAAGCTGAAAAATAGGACATAGGAGGGGAATAATAGTAAAAAGTACAAAAGTATTTATAATAGTAGCAGTTTTAAAACAGGCAAAAGCAATCAAACTAAAAACCATAGAAAAGAAAGATTAAAAAAAAAATCAGAGAGGGTAGAACAGGTCACCCAGGCTCCATCCAAGCTCACGGAGTGGGATGGAGTCCCTGCGGGTCCAGAAGGTGGGTGGGAGTGTGGGATGGCAGAACCTCCATTCACCAAACAGATGTGGGGTATAAGAGTAACAATGGGAATGTCACACCTTTTCAG
>NW_006922677.1:89774-91905 GCF_000298275.1 Orycteropus afer afer | reverse complement strand
TTGACAGTGCCTAAAAACATCAGCATAATAATAAAAACATAAGAAGATGAAGAATATTTAATATTGAATTTACAAATGTGCTTTGGTTTCTGTATAATATGTTTTCATATTTTTGTGATATGTTAAAGCTATAAGCCTGTCACCATATACATATTTCTCAGAAATTAAAATTTTAAATATATTTCATGACATTGACATGGAAATACATTCTTGAAAAGCATGTTTGTAAATATGTGATATTTTCAATTATTAAAAGACATTGGCTGAATTGAAAGATAGCTAAAATACACCAGAGGTAATCAGTGGTGTGGTATATAACTTAATAGTGGTGTGTCTGGAAATAAAAAAAAAATTAATTTCTCTGCAACTTCTTCCTAAGATAAAGTAAAGGCAATACTATCTTCATCATAGATATAGGCCAATGACAGCTGAGTTTAAGCTTATTACTAATTTCTGACTCATGTTACTCAAGTACAGAATTTTTAAAAAGCTTATAAAGTAAACTATGTTTCTATAAAATTTTCACATTTCTGAGAAATTGATCTCTTCATCTGTTAATTTGCTTATTTAGTTGACTCTCCACCAATAATTTTTGAGAGAAAGTTTTATCAATATTTTCCTATCTTATGCCAGTCATATTACTAAGCCCTGGAGATCAGTCATTGAACAAGATAGAGAAGGTTTTGACATCCATTGATATTCCTTTTCTAATATGCATGTGGGACTCAGGGTAGATAGAAAATTAGATAAAAATAAATATGAAATTTCAGAGAATGATCAATGTGATGATAAATTATCACACACATTAAAAAAAAAGAGTGGGGAATGATTTTAAATAGAATGGTCAGGATAATGTGATATCTGAACTAAGGCTTTAATGATGAAGAGGAACTGTCTTGGCAAATATATTAGACAAATAGTTTCCCATGCAGAAGGTATAATAAAAAGAAAGGCAAAGAAGTGAAAATAAACCTGTATATTCAATGAGTAAGAAGGCTAGAATAGCTACAACACTGAAGAACACAGAGGTCTCAGTGCATGGGGAAGCCAGGGACCAGATTTCTAAATCATGATGGAAAGGCTGCAATTACTTGAATTTCAATAAAAAGTATTTAGATCATTTTAACAAGGAGACTGGTAGGATTTTATGTATCTTTTCAGAACATAATCAACCCCAAGTAGTTGAGAAGCTGTTGTATTAATCTCAAAAGCAAAAACCAAACTCACTGCTATCAAGTTGATTCTGATTCATAGCAACCCCCATTGGATTTCCAAGGCAGTAAGTCTTTAAAGAAGTGGATTCCCCAGTCTTGCTTCCTTAGAGTGGCTGGTAGCTTTGAACCACCAACCTTCTGGTTAGCAGTCAAGTGCCTTAGGGACTGTGCTACCGGAACGCCTTTGTATTAGTCTTAGCTGGAGATAAATGATGTGGAATAAATAAAATGTGTGAAGATGGTGATGATTAAGAAGATTTTGAGAGTATTTAGTAGATGGAACCAAGAGAATGAATTTTCTGAGGGACAGACAGTATGTAAATATATAAATCCAGGATGATTTGTGCCATACCACATTGTGTCATAACTTGAGAATGGATCAACTATGGCATGACTGAATGAGGGATGGGGGGCAATTCAAGCATCTTTTTTTTTTTTGGGCAAGTGAAATATGGATGCCTATTCTCAGTAGTCACTTAGATATATGAGTTTGGAACTCATGGGAGATATTCACACTATAGCCATAAATCTTGCAGCCATCAGAATATAGAATATTCTAATACCTTAAGTGTAGGTGATATAAGAGAAGAAAAGAGACCAAGATGAAGTGCTGAAACATTATAATATTTGAAGTCTCGAAAATAAGCCTGAACATTGAAGAAGAATTGAAAATAAACACTGTATTCTGTTGCCACTAATGCCATGAGGATAGACATGTTTCAAGAAACTGGGAGTGATGTTCAGTCACATCTGGCAGATTTAAATAGGAGAATTAAGATGAAACCATATAGCACTTTTTGCAAGAGCTTAAATGATGATGTCCTTAAAAAGAACTCTCTCAATGACATGTCAGGAACAAAACTTGCAGCATATTAAAGAAAGGATTAGGGTGAAAAATACAAAGAAGAAATTATTTT
>NW_006922677.1:85896-87374 GCF_000298275.1 Orycteropus afer afer | reverse complement strand
GAATTAACTGTGTCAAGTTTTGTCACTTATTGATGAAAGATAATTTTGTCTAGTTCACTAAGAAAGATTTAGAAGAAAATGTTGCTTAATAAGTGGTCCCACATTTCTTTGTTGTTCCAAATTCACAAGATATGAACAAAACTTTCCACAGCTTATAAAACTTTGTTAACAAATACACATCTGATAAACCCATTATTATATACACATAGCACTTTGGTTTTCATTATTTTGTACAGAATCCAAACACAAATAAATTGATTGAAAAATATTTTTGGGAGGTATATTACATTAACTTAAATAATAATAATAATATAATAATAATAATAATAAACTTTTATTTGAAAACAAACCATAAAAATTAAAACATAACCATATTTTAAAGCCACTAAACTCACTGTCTTTGAGTTGATTCTGACACAGCAACCCCCACTGGGTTTCCAAGGCTGCAAATCTTTATGGCAGCACACTGCTTCATCTGTCTTCTGTGGAGGGCTGGTAAGTTTGGACCACTGGGTTTCTGAGGTGGTAAATCTTTATGGAAGTAGATCACCTAGACTTGCTTTTGCAGAGTGGCTGATGGATTTGAACCAGTAACCTTCTGGTTAGCAGTCAGATGCCTCAGGCACTGTGCTACCAGAGCCCCTTAAAACTAACAATAAAACCAAGCATATTTTTGGAGAATAAAGTTTTTCTAGATATAAAAATCAATGATTTAACACATGTCATTTTCTTTTATTAGCTTCACAACAATTCAGCTACTTCTATATACCTACAATTGTAAACTATCTTAAACATAAACTTAACTTTTATATGCTTTTTATTTTTTAAATTTCTCTAAAATAAATCTAACTTGTTTTCAATTAAATCTGTTTACAGTATCATAAGTTCTGGTTGACTATTGCCTATGGCATTTGACTGTTAACCAGAAGGCTGGAGATTCAGACCTACCATCCACTCCTCAGAAGGAAGGTTGGGCAATCTACTTCCATAGGGGAGGGCTGATAATTTTGAACCATGGGATTTCTGATTAACAGCCAAATGTCTTACCCTCTACACCACTAGAGGTGCTTTATTAAAGCTACAGAATTCCTTAATATTCAAAATGCATATATAATTGAATTTAAAAGTATAAATAATTCTAACAGAATATTTTTCAGTAATTGAAGTTCTAATGTACATTTTTTCATCTCTTATTCTTATGACTTTCGTAAGTAACAAATTAATTTGGTTATCTAGGAGTTATAAGAAGCACCAGTGGTCCAAGGTTAAGCACTTGGCTGCTAATTAATTGGTCAGTGGTTCAAATCCACCAGCCTTTCCACAGGAGAGAGAAGTGGCAGTTTGCTTTCATAAAGAGTTATAACCTTGGGAATTCTATAGGGTAGTTCTACTATTTCCTGTAGGGTTACTATGATTCAGAATTGATTCAATCACAGAAGGCTCTAATGTAGTAGTGATAGACAATTAAATTATATTCA
>NW_006922677.1:83850-85096 GCF_000298275.1 Orycteropus afer afer | reverse complement strand
CTTTTTCAAGGCTGCTCACAGATGAATGTGAAGGTAGGAGAGAACAAAAAAAGAATTCCAACATGGGAAGTCCAAAGTAGATTCTTGCATATTTCAAAATGGAATAGTTAGGAAATAGGATACTATGTCTAGTTATTAAGGATCTCTGGTGGTAGAGTGGTTAAGTATTTGGCTGTTAACCAAAAGGTCAGTGGTTTGAACTCATCAGTCACTCTGTGGAAGAGAGATGAGACAGTCTGCTTCCATGAAGACTTACAACCTTGGAAACCCCTAAGGGTTGCTATGAGTCAGATTCAACTAGATATCAGTGACTTTGGTTTGGTTTTCGGTATTGGCATTATTGACCATTTCTCTTAAAATAACATCTTGCATTATTAAAATGAAATATTCTTGTCCCATTAGCTGGTAGCAATGTTGTTATTGCTAGGTGTCTTAAGTTAACTCCTACTCATACCAACTCTATGTACAACAGAACAAAATACTGCCTGGTTGTGTGATATCCACACAGTCCTTGCTTGCTTGAACTGTCAATCTAATTTGTTGAGAGGCCTCCCCCATTTGTGTTGACCCTCCACTTTACCAAGCATGATACCCTTCGCCATGGAATGATCCTTTCTGACAACGAGATCAAAGTAGGTGAGACAAAGTCTGGCAATAATCACTTCCAAGGAGCATTCTGGCTGTACTTCTTCTGGGAAAGATGTGTGTTCTTTCAGGAGTTCATAGTATTTTCAGTATTCTTCACCAATACCACAATCAAAGGTATTAGCACTTCTTCAGTCTTCTACAGTGTTTCATTATTGGTCATAAGGTTTTCAATGGATTTTTTTTTTTTTTTTGAAGTGGGTGGACTAATTCTTTTTCATCTGGAAGCTCTGCTGAATTCTGTCCACCATGGTGACCCTGCTGGTATTTAAAATACCAGTAGCATAGCCTCCAGCCTCACCACAATATGCAAGCCACCACAGAATGACAAACTATTTTGCCTATTGATGTTGTTGCTGTTCGATGCTGTCAAATTGGCTCTAACTCATGACAACACTGTGTACATCAGAACAAAATACTGCCCTGTCCTGAGCAAGCCTCACAATCCTTGCTACACCTGGCCCCACCACTGAAACCATTGTGTCAATCCATTTCATTGAAGGCCTACCCCTTTTTTGTTGGCCTCTCCTTTACCAAAGATGCTATCCTTTTCTAGGGATGGTTTCTTCTGAAAACATGACCAAAGAAGATATGATCTACC
>NW_006922677.1:81288-82605 GCF_000298275.1 Orycteropus afer afer | reverse complement strand
AGAAGAGATCCATATTTGTACCCTTTCCAAAGAAAAGTGATAACAAAGAAAGTGGAAATTATTGAACCATGTCATTAATATCACACACAAGTAAAATCTTCCTGAAGATAATTCAAAAATGGTTGCAGCAGTATATTGGCAGAGAATTTCCAGAAATGCAAGCTAGATTCTGCAGAGGATGTGGAATGAGGGATATCAATGCTGATGTCAGATGGATCTTGGCTCAAAGCAAATAATACCACTAAAATGTTTACTTGTGTTTTATTGACTATGCAAAAGGATTCAATTGTGATGATCATAACAAATTATGGATTATATTGGGAAGAATGGGAATTACAGAACACTTAGTTGTGCTTATGAGTAACCTGTATAGAGATCAGAAGACTGTCCTTCAAACAGAACAAGGGGATCCTTCAAAGCTTTAAATCAAGAAGGGAGTGTGTCAGTGTAAATGAATTGGACCAATAAGCAGCATCACGATGATCAAAGTAGATGAGATGAAATCTGGCTATTCTTGGTTCCACGGAGCATTCTTGCTGTACTTCTTCCAGGAAAGATTTGTTAGTTCTTCTGGCAGTCCATGGTATATTCAGTATTCTTCACCAACAGCACAACTCAAAAGCATTCAACTCTTCTTTGGTTTTCCTTATTCGTTGTCCAGGCTTCACATGCATATGAGGCGATTGAACAGACCATGGCTTGGGTTAGGCAGACTTTGATTTTTAAAGTGATGTCTTCAGTCTTTAACACTTTAAAGAGGTCTTTTGCAGCAGATTTTTCCTAAGTACACTATGTTGTCTGACTTCTTCACTGCTACTTCCATTGTTGTTGATTGTGCAACTGACTAACATGAAATCTTTGACAATTTCAATCTTTTCTCCATCATCATGAAGCTCTTTATTGTTTCAGTTGTGAAGATTTTTATTTTCTTTATACTGAGGTGTAATCCATACTGTAACTGTATAGTCTTTAATCTTCTTCACTAAATACTTCAAGTCATCTTCACTTTTAGCAAGAAAAGTTCTGTTGTCTGCATATCACAGGTTGTTAGTCTCCCTTCATTCCTGATGTCATGCTCTTCTTCATATAGTTCAACTTCTCCAATTATTTGTTCAGCATACAGATTGAATGAATATGATGAAAGGATACAACCCTAATGCATTCCCTTCCTGATTTTAAACTCTCATTCTGTTTGAATGATAGCCTCCTTATCTATGTACATATTCCTCATGAACACTATTTAGTGTTCTGGAATTCCTTATCTTTTTCAATGTTATCCATAGTTTATTATGATTCACACAGTAACATTCTTTTTCA
>NW_006922677.1:79560-80658 GCF_000298275.1 Orycteropus afer afer | reverse complement strand
AATTTGAACTTGCATATGAACAATTGATGAATTATTCCACAGTCAGCTCCTGGCCTTGCTTTGGCTGTTGATGTTGAGCTTCTCCATTGTCTTTCCAGAGATGTAGTTGTTCTGATTCCTGTGTATTACACCTGGTGAAGTATCCAGGTATAACTAGTGTTTATGTTATTATGAAAAGGCATTTGCAATTAATTAGTTATTATGAATAAGTCTTGAAAAATTCTATCATGCAATCTCTTGCATCATTTCTATCACCAAGGCCAAATTTTCCAAATACCAATGCTTTCTCTTTGCTTCCAACTTCCCCATTCCTATCACCCATAATTACCAATACATTTTGATTTGCATGTTTGGTCAATTTTAGACTGCAGAAGTTAGTAAGAATTTTCAATTTCTTCATGCTTGGCTTCTGCAGTTGGCACATAAATGTTTTGAACATCCATATTATCTGGTTTTTCTTGTCAAAACTCACTGCCATGGAGTCAGATCCAACTCACAGTGACCCTTCCTTGGGTTTCCAAGGCTATCACCTTGGAAATAGATTGCCTAATCTTCCTTCCAAGGAGTGTCTGATGGGTTTGAATTGCCAGCTTCTATTTAGCAGTCAAATGCCTTAGGCACCAGGCCACTTTCTTGTAGCTGCATAGATATTATCCTACCAATGACAAGATTGTACTTGCAGATTGATCCCAAAATGTTCCTCTTGATGATGAATGTGACACTATTTTCTCCAATTTATCATTCCTGCAATAGTTGTTGTTGTTATTGTTAGGTGCCATCAAGTCATCTCCAACTTGTACAGACCCTTTGTACTGCAGAACAAAACATTGCTCAGTCCTGTTCCAGCCTCACAATCCTTGCTATACTCAAGTCTATCATTGCAGCCATGTTGTCAATCCATTTGTTATGACCAAAGTAGGTGAGACAAAGTCTGGCCATTCTCACTTCCAAGGAGTATTTTGGTTATATTTCCTCCAGGAAAGGTCTGCTGCTTCTTTTAGCAGTCTATGGTACTTTATTCTTCACCAGTATTCTTTGCCAGCACTATATCTCAACATCATCAATTCTTCTTTGGTCCTCCTCTTTCATTGTCCAGCT
>NW_006922677.1:64451-75715 GCF_000298275.1 Orycteropus afer afer | reverse complement strand
ATCCTGTTGTACTGCCTATAACTGTCCCTAAATGAACAATCCACTGTTCAGCCTGGAGATCTTGGATTCGTCATTTTTGGAGTCAACAGCTGGTATACTGCCTGCCAACATTGAGCTTCTCAGCTCCTGCAGCTGAGTGAGTCAGGAAAAGCCTCCAGCTTGATGTTTGATCCCAGAACTTGGGATTTCAGCGTCCATAAGTGTGTGACCCATTTTCCTAAGATAAATTTCTCTTTCTGTATATGCATGCATATATCTATTACTCTAGCCCTACTCCTTCCTCTCCCCACCAGAGATGTGACCCAACTCCAACTTCAGTTTCTATATTGTAAGTAGAAAGTGAGTCTGTATATTTATCTAAAATATTACATACCATATTCTAATAAAATCAGTGCCAGGGATCCAGGTAAGGCTGGTGACCCAGGCCATGGCCTTCCCACATGGAGGGAAAGCAAAGAAAAAGCCAGGGTGGGGAACAAGGACAGAATGAGGAAGCAATGACAGGGATCCAGGTAAGGCCAGGGACCCAGTCCATGCCCCCAAATGGCAGAAAAGAAGCTGGGATAAAGAATTATAGACTGCAAATAATAAATATAGCTTACAACCCATTTAAAGGCTATTTCTACTGATACCTAAGGAAATAATTGAATTACATATGTATTTCTTTTAATATATATTTTTTAATTAATTATATTTTTAAATGTTGGCATCTAAAACTACATCAGTGTGTAAAAACAGTATGGCAGTGATGGCATCATACCTCATCTAACTTCATGAAGCAGAGAAAGTATCACCATCAACACCAGCCCATGACTGACTTCCATAAAGCAGAGGTCAGAAATACCTCCTCTCTCCAAATTTTTTACCAATTCTGATACCAGCTTTTCCTCTCACAATACCCTCCACTTTTCTTCTGGAATAAAATATTTATTGTGACATCCACAAAGAACTCATAGACTGTGTTCATAATTATTGGGTTTATTAGGGAACTAGGAAGTTATAATTAAGGAACAGGAATGACTCAGGATACAGTTCTTCAATCAGGACAGTCTCTTCCCAGCCATGCCCGCAGGCAGGCCTCTCTCTAAACCTCAGCCTCTATTCTCCTTAGTCCCTCAACCCGTCATCTGCTCTGCTTAGAAAAGTATTAGAAAGCTCTTTAGCTTTGCCAATAAATGCCCATGGGCACCTTACTCTGCCAGTAAGCCTTGGCCTGAAGGTGCTCAGCTGTCTTGTTCCATGAGACACAAGCCTAGTTCTGCTGACAAGCTCCTGGAAGATCTAATTCTCCCAAGAAGATTCCTGTCAAATAGCTCTCTGTTCTCTTCCTCCATAAGTCAGCAGACACTGTAACTATCTTGCTCCAAGGGCCAAGAATCCCACTTTGCCATTTCATGTCAATCTCTTGGTTCTGCTACTTCCTTTTGTCTGTCACTACTTCTTGCGACCCTGCTAAACATCTCCAGTGAGCTCTCTCTCACAGCCTTCTGGGTCTAGATTTTCAGTTCAGGGACCTTGGGTCCAAACGAGGTGTTCTCCTCCCATTTCTTCTTGATAGAAGTGAAGTTGCCTCTGTTCACCTCTGAAATAGCTCTGACCAAACCCTTCATTAGGGTTCCATACAACTTATTTGGTTGGTCACACCCACACAAGAATGCTATTTAACTTATTTGCATTGTTAGAAAGTTATATAATTCCCTTGGTAGGGAAGCAGATCATTTGCATAGTCTCACTCAGGAATTTGGTTGGAGTTACAAGACCATGGAAAGAAAATCCATATAAAAGAGATACATTGCACCATACTGAGAATGAAGTATGAAAAAGAATCAAAACCTTTTTTTTTGTTGTTAATTTCTTTAATTATACAATTTCCCAGTCTTACTACGATATTACCAGGTAGAGCAAATAGAGTGGACACAGCAATATTTAATAGGCATTCCTTTTCTTGGTAAGTTGTCTAACTAGAAAATAAGAAATTTTACTTCATCTACTATTATATAATACTTAACTTGATAATTTAAAATAAACACATTAAACAAATAGAACATATTCATATTTTAAGGTCAATACCCATTTTCTTCTAAAATGTATAAGTTTATTTATTTTTTAATAGTTTAAATGCAAATATGCTGTGATTACAGTTTGCAAGCTAACTTTATTCTGGATAGAATGTGGTCATTTTACAAAGAATTTACTAAATCACTTTCCTAACTGTTGCAGTAGCTTAATTTTCATGACTTTCAAATATGGAAAACTTACCTCTTTGAGTTTCTTGTTGTTTGAATCATACTTCAGTATTAAATCATTTATAAGAATTTTGGTTGCTAATTTGTTGACTTATGGAGTTGGATATAATAACTATGAATCGTTTACATGTAATTTGATTATGTAAGTTCATCATTTTCATTATTATATTGAACAATCAAGTGTTTATAATTACTATTTTAAATTGATGAAAATTGCTATTATGCTAATTAATTCATGTGAATATGTTTGATAATAGCTGGAATTCCTTGTCCAATATTTCACCTTCTCTATTCCAGTACATTTCTTAACATGAAGAAAACATGTAAGTCATTTTATGAAAAAAATCATGGAGTAGTGACAACATATCATCAATTTCTGTGACTTCACATAAATAAATAAAGTTATATTTTGAAACTGACACAGAAACCTTTAGCATAGATAGGATAGTATCATGTTTTGAATTTCATCTCTGGAATCTGACTATTGTTGTTGTTGTTAGGTGCCATCTAGTCAGCTACAACTCATAATAACCCTATGTACAACAAAATGGAACACTGCCCAGTCCTGTGCCAGCCTAACAATCCTTACAAACCTGAGCCTATTGTTGTAGCCACTGTGCCAATCCATCCTTTAGGGCCTTCCCATTTTTCCCTAACCCTCACTTTACCAAGCATGATATCCTTTCCCAGGGAATGGTCCCTTCTGACAATATGACCAAAGTAGGTAAAATGATGTCTAGCCATTCTGGCTGCACTTCTTCTAGGAGAGATTTGTTAGTTCTTCTGGCAGTCCTTGGTACTTTTAGTATTCTTCACCAACACAACAATTCAAAAGCATCAACTCTTCTTTGATCTTCCTTATTTATTGTCCGTCTTTCACATCCATATGGGGCGAGTGAAAGCGTGGGGGTTTTGGTTAGGTATATGTAGGAGCTCTGGTGGCACAGTGTCTAAGGATTTGACTGCTAACCAGAAGGTTTGTGGTTCAAACCTACCAGCCACTCCTCGGAAGGAAGGTTGGGCAATCTACTTCCACAGTGATACCTCCTCAGAAACCCAAGGATGGGTCGCTATGAGTCGGATCCGACTCGACAGCAATGAGTTTGATTTGGTTTGGTTTGGTTACTCTTCAAATAGACATCTTTGCTCTTCAGCACTTTAAAGAGGTCTTTTGCAGTGGATTTTCTGAATCAAATATTCAGTCTGATTTCTTGACTGCTGCTTCCATGGCAGTCATGGAGCATGATTGTTCTTCCAATCAAGCTTGATTGTGAATGCAATCATTGATAATCTCAATCTTTTCTCCATTTATCATGATACTGTTTTTTGGTCCAATTGTGAAAATATTTGTTCTCTTTATATTGACATGTAATCCATACTGCAGATAGTAGTCTTTAATCTTCATGGGTAAGTGCTTCAAGTCATTTTTCACTTTCAGCAAATAAGGTTGTGTCATCTGAATATTGCAGGTTGGTAATGAGTCTTCCTCAAATTCTGATGCCATGCTCTTCTTCATATAGTCTGGCTTCTCAGATTATTTGGTAAGCATACAGATTGAATTAGTATGGAGAAAGATACTATCCTGAAACACTCCCTTCCTGATTTTAAACCATACAGTATCCCCTTGCTCTGTTTGACTGACAGCCTCCTGATCTATGTACAGGTTCCTCATGGGCACAATCCAGTGTTCTGGAGCTCCCATTCTTTTCAATGTTATCCAAAATTTGTAATGATCCACACAATCAATTTTTAATGCATTTTATTGATATATAATTTATGTACAGTGAAATACACAAAACTAAAGTGACATGGTTCATTGCCTTTTTTTTTTTTTTTTTTTCTTTGCAGTGCTTCCTCCCCTCTCTTCTCACCCCTGGCAACCAACAAAGAAAGTTTCCATACATATATAAACCTTTCCTTGACCCTTCACAACAATGAACTAATACCATATTTGTCCTTCAGTGGTTGATTTATTTCACTCAGCATAATGTCCTCCATGTTCATCCATATTATATGGTGTTTATAGACTCTACTTCATTCTTTAGTGCTGCATAGCATTCCATTGTGTATACGTACTGTAGTTTTGAAGGAGGAGGGTGGAGCCAGGGATGATGGAGCTGCAGGAGCCAGGTAAGGGAGGGTGGAGAGGTTTCAAGTAGCTGAGGAAGACAAACTTGTCTGTCAGTTTGTCATACTGTGGTGGCTTGCATGTTGCTGTAAGGCTTGAGGTTGTGTCACTGGTGTCTCAAAGGTCAGCAGAGTTGCACATGGTGCACAGGTTTTAAACACAGCTTACAGACAGAGACAGACTAGGAAGAAGGAAGAAGCCATCCGTTTCTCAAAAATTGGCCAAGGTAAAATTTATGACTAGCAGAGAAACATAGTCTGATACATTACTGGGCAACTTTATGGATAGCCTTGAAATATTGTCTAATACAGTGCAGGAAGACCAGCCCCTTATGTCAGAAAGCACTCAAAATATGAGTGGGAAAGAGTTGCGTCATCAGAGTAGTAGCAATTTTAATGATATGGATAAAGTAAAGCTTTCAGGACCTCTATTGGCTGACATAGCATGACTCAATTTGAGGCGAAACAGCTGCAAATATCCATTAATAATCGGAACATGGAATGTACGAAGTATGAATCTAGGAAACTGGCAGTTGTCAAAATGAAATGAAACACATAATGATTGATATCCTAGCCATTAGTTAGCTGAAATGGACCAGTTATGGCCATTTTGAATCAGAAATCATATGATCTACTATGTTAGCAACAACAGTTTGAAGAGGAATGGAATGGCATTCATCATCACAAAGGGTGTTTCAAGATCTGCCCTGAAGTACACTGTAGTCAGTGATAAAATAATATCCATATGCCTACAAGGAAGACCAGTTAATACTACAATTATTCAAATTTATGCACCAACCACCAAAGGCAAAGATGGAGAAATTGAAGATTTTATCAAATTATGCAGTCTGAAATTGACTGAATATGCAATCAAGATGTGTTAATTATCACTGGTGACTGAAATGCAAAAGTTACAAACAAAGAAGAATTACCAGTATTTGAAAAATTTGATCTTGGTGACAGAAATAACACTGGAGACCCCATGATAGAATTGTGCAAGACCAATGACATATTCATTGCAGATACCTTTTTTAACAACACACAAATGGCAGCTATACACATGGACATCCCCAGATGGAGTACACAAGAATCAGATTGACTACATCTGTGGCAAGTCCAATACCTTCAGCCAAAATAAGGCCAGGAGCTGATTGTGGAACAGACTATCAACTGCTCATATGCAAATTCAACTTGAAGTTGAAGACAATTAAAATAAGTCAGTGAGAGCCACAATATGACTTTGAATATATCCCTCCAGAATTTAGAGACTATCTAAAGAATAGATTTCATGTGTTGAACAAAAATGACCAAAAGCCAGAAGAATTATGAGATGACATCAGGAACATCATCTATGAAGAAAGTGAGAGGAAGGAAGTAAAAAACAAAATGGATGTCAGAAGAGACTCTGAAACTTGCTCTTGAGAGGAGAGTAGCTAAAACAAATGGAAGAAATGACAAGATAAAAGCTGAACAGAAGATTTCAGAGCAGCTCGAGCAGACAGCCAATGACTATAATGAAATGCACAAAAACTTGGAGTTAGAGAACCAAAAGGGAAGAACACGCTCATTATATCTCAAGCTGAAAATACTGAGGGAAAAAAAAAATAATAAATAAGGCTCACATTGCAATACTGAAAGATTCTATGGGCAAAATATTGAATGATGCAGAAAGCATTAAAAGGAAAGGGAAGGAATACACAGAGTCATTGTACCAAAAAGATCTGGTTGATCTTCATTCATTTCAGGAGGTGGCATATGATCAAAAACATGGTATAGAAGAAAGAAGCTGAAGCTCTACTGAAAAAACTGGCAAAGAGCAGGGTTACAGGAACTGACGGATAGGATATATACCTGTAATGGGATTGCGAGGTGAATTGGTATCTCCAATTCCAGCTTTCTAAGGACTCACCATACACCACATTCCCATTTAATTCACCTATTTGACCTGTGCCAAAAGCAGATGGGTCTTGGAGAATGACAGTAGATTATCTGTCATTTATTTTGAAGATGACTCGGTTTTGTAATGACTTGTTAAAAGTCCATTTTGTAGCCAACTCCATTTTACAAACACTCCAGCATAACAGCACTTCTACTTCTCCTCACCCTTCTCAGAAGGCCCAGTAGCTATCTAAACCACACACCCCAGAGCAAACTACTCACCCCCTCTTGATCTGAAAGCCCCACTAAGCCCCACTAGTGGTAATTCCCAGAATTGAGGGTCCCCACCCTGCCAGCAGCAATTCTCAGAACTGAGGGCCCTCACGTCAAACTGTGTGTCTTCACTCCTATAGTAGACTGACAATCTATCACCCTTAAATGCTAACCTGACAGTTCATCGCTTCTGTAACATGCTTGCTTGTTGGCTTGTGGTTTTAAGCTTTATAAACCTGCCCGAGATGAGGCTCGGGGCTGCAGCATGGGAGGACACTTTGTTCCTCTGCAGCCCAGCTATAGGTGAATAAAGACTCTTTTGAGTTTCTGGACATTATAGTGGTCATCAACTTCTTCTTAACTCACAATAATACCAATTTCAAAGGACCATCAGAAGCTCTACTCCATCCTTATCATTAAGGTCACTGTACTCTGATGAGGCTGCTCTCTCCAGTCTTATTTTATGTTTCTTCCAACCTGAGGGGTTCATCTTTCGGCACTATATTAGACAATGTTTTCAGGGCTATTCATAAAGTTTTCCAGTAATATATCTGACAATGTTTCATTACTGTTCATAAGGTTTTCACTGGATGGCCTCTTCCTTCCTCCAAGTCTGTGCTAGTCTGGAAGCTCTGCTGAAACCTGTCCACCACGGGTGATCTTGCTGGTATTGAAATAGTTGTGGCATAACTTCTAGCTTCACAGCAACAGAGAAGCCACCACGGTATGACATATTGACAGACAAGTGGTGGAATCTGACTAGGTGGTTCAAATCCTGGCTCTGTTTCTTATTCAGTGCATGACAGTAGGGAAGTGCGGTGTAGTAAATTGCCTGGTATGGCTTTTCCAGCCATAAGTCTTTGTAAACTCTGTGGTGGAATTTGCTGTGAGCAACTCAGGAGCTCCTGATTGTAAAAGTTATCCACCTGGGGTATCTGTGTTGTGCACAACATAGAGCAGTGTTCTGGGAGGTTCTTGCTCTCTGTCAGGTGCTTAGAATTCCAAGGTCATGATTGGCTAGTTTGGCCACTCTGCCAGGTGCAAAAGGAGGCCTCCTAGAGGCAGTAGAAGTCTCTCTCTGACCTCTGGCTGAGGAAAACGTGTTGCTGAGAAAAAGACACCAAGAGACACGCATTGCTGGGAAAGAGACTGAGAGGGACGGAAAATGACTGTTGGGGGAGAGACGGCAGGCTGGAAGATAGGCTGAATATCGTTCCTGAGCTTGAATTGCAGCCTGGTGCTTCCCTAATAAACCCCATAATCTGTGAGTTCTGTGTGGCCGCTGCAGTGAATTATCGAACCCAGCAGAAAAGTGGTGATTGCTGTGGGAGGAACTGTTGGTGTCAGGGTTGGTGAAAGGGCTGGAAGGAGGCAGCATGTCTGGACTGGCAGGAATAGGCCTTGCGCTATTGATGATGATCTTGTCTTGCTCTTGTGGGGTTAGAGGACGTCAGAACATGTGGCCTCCTTGTCCTTTTTGCAGGAAGTTCATTCAACATTCATGACTTGCCTCAGTAATACATTGGTAAGTTGAAAATAATACAATGCATTTGCCCTGAAATGCTTGTTGTTGTTATGTGCTGTCAAGTCAGATCCGACTCGTAGCGACCCCTCCTTGGGTTTCCAAGGTGGTGTCACTACGGAAGTAGATTGCCCTACCTTCCTTCTGAGCAGTGGCTGGTGGGTTTGAACTGCCAGCCTATGGTTATCAGTCAAGTGCCTTAGGCACAACACCACCAGAGCTCCTGTGAATAATACAAACTGTTGCTAGCTACTGTTCAGTTAGCCTCGATTTCATGGTCAAGCTATGCTTAATGAGATTGGACTGTTGTGTTCCATATTGGTTTCAATGGCTAATTTTTGGAAATAGGTCACCAGGCTTTTCCTTCTAATCTATGTCAGTCAGGAAGCTCAGCTGAAATCAGTTCAGTATCATAGTGATAGGCAAACTTCCACTGCCACAAGGCTGGTACTTGTCCTGAGATGCTTCAGGTGGGCATTGAACCCAAGTCTGCCACATGGGAGGTGAAACTTTTACCACCACTGACTTTGGATAATACATAGTAAGCAATGAGGAAGATTTGGCATCTATTTGTTTTTATACTCTCTTTTTGTATTTTACTTTTATCTCATTTACATGGTGGCTCCCATCTTTCTACTCCAATTAATATTTAATAAATAACAAATTAATGCCTATTTATTATTTTTCACATTTTAAATAAAAAGAATATTTTAATGAAGACAGAAACTAAAATGTTATGAAGTTAATGTGGCCTTTGTTTTTGGTGTTTTCTTGTTAAAATTGAATCCAGCTCTCAATGATCTTGTAGTTATTTTTTATTTTTA
The DNA here is from genome assembly GCF_000298275.1 of Orycteropus afer afer. Classification (NCBI taxonomy): domain Eukaryota; kingdom Metazoa; phylum Chordata; class Mammalia; order Tubulidentata; family Orycteropodidae; genus Orycteropus; species Orycteropus afer. The sequence goes on along the minus strand of NW_006922677.1, from coordinate 66,845 downwards.
TTTGTTTATTTATTTATTGAGACCAGCAATGTAAAATGTCTTTGTGTGGAATGAGTCACTCACTCCAAGGAGTGTGCCTAGAGACAGCATATTAGTATTGCTTGATAAAGCAACTTATTATTCGTGTACTGAAAGGAAAAGAGATTGTATTTGACTGAAAGGAGGAAAGGCAGAAGAGGAAAAAAAACATGAGTGCAAACTATAACAACCAGAAAATTGGATGAAAAGAATGAAGTCAAAGTTCTAAGAGGAATACCAAACACAAGCAGAGCCTGCTGCAGTACTTATCAGCTGCTCACAGGCCAAGCTCCTTGAGGAAATCCAATTAGTTTGTAGGAAGTGACCAAAGAGATAGAGGCAGTCAAATGATCCGATGTACCCTGTAACAAAACACACTAGACTAGCGACTTTCCACAGTGTGAAATGTTTCCCACAAAACTCTGTCATTTATAAGAAACCACCCACTCTAAGAGGACATAAAGAATCCTAATTCAGTCAGAGTTACTATTATATATCACACCTTTTTAAATATGTAATGGAAAAAGGTACAGACCATTGAAAGAATTAATTCTTTTTTTTTTTAAACAGTGCTGAACTCTGCAAAACCTGTAAGTGTCTAAAATATTTTAAAATATATTGTCTTGATCATTTAGAGATAGTTAAACCTAATGTAGAATGAAACAAAAACAGTTTAGCAAGAATTACTTCAGATCAAGACAGTAGCCCACAGCATAGCATTCCTCTAAAAAGGCACATGACGTTAGATAGTGTGGTAATTAAATTTGTATGTCAGCTTGGCTGGGCCTGGTGGCTAACCATCTGGTGGTAGTTTCCCCAGTGATGAGACTGGCAATCAACTCCATGGTGGGATCTACCACAAGCCTTGGGAATGGTCTAGTTTATGGCACTTTGAACCCTACAGATAGCCATGTCATTGTTCAGCAGCCTGCCAAGTTCTGCCAACCTTGGGACTTATGATGAACTTGAATTAATGGCCTGCCATGTGATTTAGTAATATCAGGACTGTGCCTTTTTACTTGTCAACCTTGGCCTTGGCAGCCTCAGCTACCAGCAGTTGTCTGAGTGAAGAAAAGCCTCTAGCTTCTGTGAGCTGGGAACTGAAGGCAGAGCTAAAGCCCAAGACTGAGGGGCTTTCACCCAGTCCCTAGAGCCTGGCATTTTTAACTTGGACTTAGAGCCTCCAAACTCTAAGAGAATAAACTCCTGTTTGTTAAGGCCATCCCATTTGTGGTATATTCTTGTTAGAGTGGCACCAGATAACCAAAACAGATGGTCAATGTAGCAATGATTTGTAAGTATTGCTGAGAAAACAACTAAGTTGAAAGATACAGAAGGAACATTTTACCAGTCATGCTGAAATGATATCCAACAATTACATAAATGTAAGCTTAAACAAAACAATGTACATCAAAGAGGTAATTTATTATACATAGTACATTAATCTCCAAAATTGGCGTGATCATGAAACTTCCAAATTTCAGAGAAATTCTTTCTGATGTTCAAACATACCAATGATCTGAAGACGGTCCAGGACCGAGTAATGTTTTGTTCTATCTCAGATCATCCTGAGTCAGAGCCAACTCTGCATCAACAGGGCTGATAACTAGAGCTACCATGCTAAGTTAGGACCAGTGTGGGATCCTTATGATAAACTGGTATGCCTGGCTTATGTAAACATCTCATCTCTGTTTTTTTTTTTTTTTTAATTTGAAAAAAAGATCAGAAGAATTGTGCTGTGGATTTACAGCTCTTCCCACATTCCCATGCAAATAATAGAATTTTTCCTCCATCCCAAAAGTTTCTTTCACTCGTAATTTACTTGATTCTCCATTTCTCTTTTGTGTATCTGAGTAAATGGTGTCTCAATGGTTATTAGCTCCCTATGTGTATAGTATAAATTAATTTTATCACAGTTGTTTAAAAGAAAGGCAGCATCAAAAATTCTTAAACACATTGGGGCTTAATGTTGTGCAAAATAATCTATTAGCTAGCTACCACTATATTTAAGACAGTGTTGTCTTTATGCTAAAATGAAACTATTTTTCAGCTCTCTGGAAAAATGTACTAAGTGTCCTGAAAGTATCATTTTCTAATGTGCATGATTTAATATTCTGACAATAAATTTCCCATTATAGCAATTACATAATTTTTCATGTTTCCTTTGTCCATATTATGTTTCAATTTATAGTCTCATTTCTAATGAGGGAGTGTGGAAAACTGTTGAATTTTTCTTCATATAATATAATGGAAAATGTATTTTATTTATAATTTTTAATGTAATACATTCTCAAATTACTTGAGGTGGCTAGAGAAATCAAATCAGTGGGTGTTAGGATAAAAGGAGTTTTTTCAAGTTATTTAAAAAAAACATGC
>NW_006922677.1:61422-63641 GCF_000298275.1 Orycteropus afer afer | reverse complement strand
AATGTGTGAATGATAATAAAGAAACACACATAAAAAAATTAGATGGAAAGATACTTCAAAAAGAAGTAGATAATACCACATGAATTTGTGTTACAGATATGCTTAGTTGTCACCCAGTAACTGTTCTAACCTTCCTCCATAGAAATAACAGGATATGTATCTTCTGTGAGTAATATTTACATCTGCTCATTTTCTTTTTCCCAAGGCATGTACTTGTGGCTAAATTTGGCACAAGAGTATATAAATAGCAGGAAGAGTTTCATTCTGTTGTACATAGGGTCGCTATGAGTTGCATCTAACTTGATGGCACTTAGCAACAACAACATAAATAAATAAACAAAAGCAACGTGTACTGAGTGCCAAGAATCTTTCTTATAGATATTTAGCACTCTACTACTAACCAAAAGGCTGGCAGTTTGAACCTACCAAGAGGTAGCTTGGATGAAAGATTCTGGTGATCTGCTTCTAATAAAAACAGCCATTGGAAATCCTGTGGGGCAATCGTATTGTACACATATAATTGTTGTTGTTATATGCTGCTGAGTCAGACCCAACTCATAGCGACCCCTCCTTGGGTTTCTGAGGCAGTATCACCATGGAAGTAGATTGTCCAATCTTCCTTCTGAGGAGTGGCTGGTGGGTTTGAACCAACAGCCTTCTGGTTAATGATCAAGTGCCTTAGGCACTATGCTACCAGAGCTCCTGTATACATATGGAGTTGCCGTGAATTATAATCTACTCATCATTGGAACTGGGTAGGTTTTTGATTTGTTACTTGCTATTTCTTCTGTCTCTTTAACATATTTTTATGAGAAAGACAGCAGAGATGGCTGTAATTCTAACTACCATATTGTCCTATTAAGTGAAAAGTCCCTCTTCATGATCCTTCATGGAACACAAGTTCCATGTTAGCTCTGAAGTGCTTACTCTGGAGGTGTGGCAGAGAAAGAGAGGATCCAAGGTTAACTCAGAGTTTACATTGAAAAACTAAATAAATCATCAGTTTATACCTCAGTATAAGATTTTTCCAATATAATAACACACAGGAAAGGACTTCAATAATGGTGAACTGTGAAGAGCAGATTTTTTATTTTTTATTTATTTATTATTTTTATGTATTGTAGTTATACCAGCAAAGTTATCTCTGGTAATGTGCCTGAGGATAAACAACCGAAACAATAGATTTTGAGACCTGGCTTCCACATAAAAACAAAGGGACTCTGAAAACCCTTACATAGGTCATTCTGTTTCTGTGCTTGGAGGAGAAGAGACATAATTACAGGTAGAATGTTGACTTCAAAATGTAAGTTGATGACTGCTTGCAAAGAGACTAGTTGAGTGTGTGACTAGGTAGTATTGAAAGAAAAAATTAAGAGGATGGAAACTGGCACCCATTGATCACCTAACCTATTTCAAGAATATTTAAATATTTTACTATATTTACATAGTGCCTAAGGCATTTGACTACTAACCAGAAGATTAGAAGTTCAAATCTACCAGCTACTCCATGGAAGGAAGACTAGGCAATCTACTTCTATAAAGGTTTACCTCCTGCGAAACCCAAAACAGAGTCGCTATGAGCACTAGGAGTTGGAATCCACTCAATGGCAGGGAGTTTGGTTCTGTTTGTTTGTTTGTTTCTGAGATAGGCATTGTTTACCTTGTATGCAACCAAATAAATAAATAAAAATCAAAACCCACTGCTAATGAGTCAATTCCAACTCACAGTGACCTCTACAATGTTTCTAAGGGTGTAAATATTTACAGAAGTACATTGCCTCATCGTCTTCCCACAGAGCAGCTAGTGGGTTTGCCCCACTGAACTTCTGGTTAGCAACCAAATGCCTTACTCACTGAACCACCGTAGCTTCTTAAATAAATATAAGACAAATTAAATTGTTTCTGAAAATAATTAGTTATAAGAACAAGGAAAAAAAACTGGAAACTGATTCACATGCTTTATTAAACTTTATCTATCAGTAGAAGATTAAGCATAAAATAATAATGGTGCAATTCTGTTTTGAACACCTTAGCCAGTGTCAAAATGAAATCATGTTAGTGGAGACTTGTTAGCGGAAGATATATGTGCAGATTAGAAAATTAGATTATGTATTTCATCACTCTTTATTATAAAAAAGGATCAGAGATTATGGATTTGGCTTAAAGTTTCCTTGTCTATCTCTACTAAGAATGGTCAGAGATGGCAAAAAGTTTCTGTG
>NW_006922677.1:27681-37481 GCF_000298275.1 Orycteropus afer afer | reverse complement strand
ATTGTACTCATGAGGAACCTGTACCTTGACCAGGAGGCTGTCGTTCAAACAGAACAAGAGAACACTACATGGTTTAAAATCAAGAGGGGAGTGCATCAGGGTTGTATCTTTTCGCCACATTTATATGCTAAGCAAATAATCCAATCTATATGCTGAACAAATAATCCGAGAACCTGGACGATATGAAGAAAAACGTGGTATCAGGATTGGAGGAAGAATCATTAACAACCTGAGATATGCAGATGATAAAGTTTGCTTGCTGAAAGTGCAGATGACTTGAGGCACTTACTGATGAAGATTGAAGAATACAGTCTGCAGTATGGACTGCATCTCAATATAAAGAAAGCAAAAATTCTCACAACTGGACCAGTGAGCAGCATCACAATAAATGGAGAGAAAATTGAAATTGTCAAAGAATTCATGTTGCTTGGTTATACAATTGATGGCAATGGAAGCAGCAGTCAGGATATTAGATGATGTGTAGCACTGGGAAGGTCAACCATGAAGGAACTGTTTCAAGTGCTGAGGAGCATGGATATCTCCTTGAGGGCTAAGGTGCGCCTGACACAAGCCATGATATTTCCAATTGCCTCATATGCATGTGAGAGCTGGACAATGAACAAGGAAGACCAAAGAAGAGTTGATGATTTAGAGTTGTGGTGCTGGCAGAGAATGCTGAAAGTACCATGGACTGCTAAAAGAACTAACAGATCTGTCCTGGAGGAAGTGCACCTGAAATGCTCCTTGGAAGCAAGAATGGCCACATTTCATCTCACCTATTTTTGTCATGTTTTCAGAAGGAACTTTTCCTTGGAGAAGAATGTCATGCTTGGTAGGGTGGAAGGTCAACAAAAGAAGGGGAGGCATTCAATGGGATGGATTGACATGGTGGCTGCGATGATGAGCTCAAGTATAGCCAGGATCTTGGAGCTGGCATGGGATGTGCAGTGTTTCGTTTGGCTGTGCATGGGGTCACTATGAGTCAGAAATCATTTGATGGCTCCTAACAACAAAAACAACATTCTAATGATGAGAATGGAGTTAAGCTTTCTCAACATTCAGTTGTTGATGTGACATGACTCCAAATGAGAAAAATAACTTGAAGTATTCACTAATAATCACATTTTGGAATGTACAAAGTATGACACTAGGAAAATTGGAAGATGTAAAAAAATGTAAGGGAACACTGCAAGATGAGTATCTTAGGTATTAGTGAGATGAAATGGACTGATATTGACCATTTTGAATCAGATAATATTACAGAGGAAATGACAACTTAAAGAGGGATAGTGTGACATTTGTCATCAAAAAGAACTTTTCAAGATCTATTCTTAAATACAATCCTGTCAGTGATAGAATGATATCTATATGCCTGCAAGGAAGACCAGTTAATAGTACTATTATTCAAATTTATACACCACCTGCTAAAGCCAAGGATGAAGAAATTGAAGACTTTTATAAATTTCTACAGTCTGATACTGAACAACTATGCAATTAAGATGCCTAGCTAATTAATGGTGATTGGGACACCAAACTTGGAAACAAGAAGAAGAAGTCAATATTTGGAAAATATGACTTTGGTTATGGAAATGAAATTGGAGATCACATGATAGAATTTTGCAAGACTAGTGACCTATTCATTAGAAATACTTTTTTTTTTTTTCAAAAAAACATAAACAGAGACTATATATATATACAGACCTTGCCAGTTTGAACACACAGGAATCAAATACACTATGTATGTGCAGAGAGACCATGGAGAAGCTCAATGTTAGCAGTAAGAACAAGGCCATGGCCAACTGGGGAACATATCATCTTGCTCATATGCAGGTACAAGTTGAAGCTTAAGAAAATTAAAATAAGTCTTTGTGAGCCAAATTATAACCTTGAATATATCATATGAGAGTTTTGAGACCATCTCAAGAACTGATTTAACATATAAATTTGATACATTGAACACTAATGACTGAAGACCAGATGAGTTGTATGATGACATCAAGGACATCATGAAGACAGCAAAAAGTTATTGAAAAGACAGGAAAGAAATAAAAGAACAGAATGGATATCAGAATGAAGGATGAAGCTTGCTCTTTAATGTAGAGTACATAAAGCAAATGGAAGGAATGATAAAGGAACTGAACAGAATATTTTAAAGGATGACTTGAGTAAATAAAGATTTATAATGAAATGTACAGAATCATGGTTGGGAAGCCAAAAGAGAGAAATGCATTAAGTATATTAGTTTCCTAGTTCTCCTTGACCAAAAATACACAAATCAAGACCTTTAAGAAACAGAAATTTATTCTCTCATAGTTTAGGAGGCTAGAAGTCTAAATTCAATACATCAATTCTAGGGGAAGTCTTTCTTTGTCAACTCTGGGAGATAGTCTTTCTCTCCTTTCAACTTACCTGAGTATGGCATTGCCTGTAGATCTCTATGTTTCTAGGCATCATTGTTCCTCTGGCTCTACTAGGTTCTCAGAGTTGGGACCTTGGGTCCAAAGGATACATTCTGTTCCTGGCTTTTCTTTCTTGATTGTTGTTGGCCCTTCAATATCTGTTTGATTGTTTAATCTTATATGTTTTAAAACAGATTGGTTAACAATACAACCTAATCCTGTAGAATGTATTCTGCTTCATTAATATAATTGCCTCTTATTCTGCCTCATTAAGATTATAGAGGTTAGAAATCACATGACTTAGAGTCATTACATCAGATCAAAAAATGGAAGATAATTACATAATACAGAATCTTGGCCTAGCTTAGGTTACACATGTATTGGGGGGGGGCATAATTCAAAGCATAACACTTGCCATTCCTAAAGCTGAAAGAACTGAAGAAAAAATTCAAGCCTCAAGTTGCAATTCTGAAGGAATCTATAAGCAAAAATTTTACAATGCAATAAGTATCAACAGAAGAAAGAAGGAATATTAATCACTATAGTAAAAAGAATCTGTGAACATTTAACCATTTTAGAAGGTAGCATATGATCAATAACCCATAGTGTTGAAAGAAGAATTCCAACCTGAAATGAAAGCATTAGCAAAAAAAAAAAAAAAACCTCTCCAGGAATTGACTGTATATTAATTGAAATGTTGCAAGAAACAGATACACAAATGCAATGCTGTAAGAACTCACTCACCTGTACCACAAAATTAGAAGACTATTTCCTTGCCAACTGACTGGACAAAATAGATTTTTATACCCATTCCCAAGAAAGGTGATCCAACAGAATGTAAAATCATTGAACAATATCATTAATAGCACACACAAGTAAAATTTTGCTGAAGACAATTGAAAATGTTTGCAGTAATACATCTACAAGGAACATCCAGAAATTCAAGCTGGATTTAGAAGAGTATATGAAATAAGAGATACCATTCCTGATGTTAGATGGATTTTGTATCAAAGTGGGGAACACCAGAAAGATGTTTACCTATGTTTTATTGATTGTGCAAATACATTTGACTCTTGGATTATAACAAATTTTAGATAACATAGCAAAGAATGGAAATTGCAGGACACTTAATTATGCTCTTGTGGAACTTGTACATAAACCAAGAAGCAGTCACTCAAACCAGGAAAGGTGTGCATCAGCATTAAATCCTATCACCATACGTATTCAATCTGTAAGCTGAGCAAATAACACCCACAAGCTTGTGTGTGTGAAGAAGAATGGGCATCAGAATTGGGGAAGACTCATTAACAACGTGCCATTTGCAGATAATACCATCTTGGTTGCTGAAAGTGAGGAGGACTTGGATCACTTACTATGCAGATCAAAGACTATAGCCTTCATGGATTACAATTTAACATAAAGGAAACACAAAGCCTCACAATTGACCAAGAAGCCACATCATGGTAAACAGTGAACATATTTAATCCACAATCAATGCCCACAGTGGAAGCAGCAGTCTGAAATCAAATGACACATTGCACTGTGGAAATCTGTTGCAAAAGACCTTTTAAAGTGTTACAAAGCAATGATGATACATTGAGGACAAAGTTGCTTCTAAGCCAAGCCATGGTATTTTCAATCACCTCAGGTAAATGTGAAAAATAAATAACGAACAAGGAAGATTAAATAATTAATGCATTTAAATTATGATGCTGGCAAAGAACACAGAATAGAGCATGAACTACAAGAACCAGAAAAGCTGTATTAGAGGTAAAATCAGAATGCTGTTAGAAACAAGGATGGTGATACTTCTTCTCGTGTACTTTGGACATGTTATAAGAAGGGACCAGGTCCTGGAGAAAGACATCATGCTTGGAAAAGTAGAGGGTCAGCAAAAAAGAGATGAAATTACCCACTGACTGATTGCGAGGCTGGCACAGTAGTAGTAGTTTTTCATTTTTTTGTGCATATGTTTGACATGAGTCAGAACCAACAGGATGACACTTAACAACAAAAAAAGTAACATATCCCTTCTTATTGCAAAGATACAAAACATTTTTCTTTTTCTTTGGTGAAAGATAATTAATATGTAGGTAGTGGACTGTATCTACCTAGCTATGTAAAATGCTGTAATTTCATTTTACTCTGCAATGACTTCAGCAAAGTACATGTTATGCACATTGCAGTGTATGCAGTCTAATTTAATGTGTATTCAATGATAAAATTATTTTTTTTTCTGCATTTGTGGAGATGTTTTACTGGTCTGCTAGATATTTTATTTTTAATTTTATCTCCGTCAATTTGGCAGTGAGGGTGAGATTTGTTTGGCAGTTCCTGAATTGAGTGAATCAGCTGAAAGTCTTACATCCACACAACAGTCAGGGAAGAGAGCACAAATTATAAAAGGTGTCACTTTTAGCTCTCTGCTTTTTCAGAACACTAAACCTCTCCAAATTCCGAATGTTATGGTTGACTAAGCATGGGTAATATGGACTCTAAAATCCTGTCATGATCACCATTAGTTAGAGGTGGGAAAGTATTCCATGCCAGGAATTTTTCCAGCAGATAACTTTCATCTCACATTTGGAATGGATTTTTTTTTTTTTTTTTTAATATGAGAATTCAATCTTGCCTTGGTTTGGAGATGGTTTCTTGGAATTAGTTAATTAACATGTCAACAGGAATTCTTGTAACAGTCTCATCCTAAGAAAATGAAGCACTGGTGGTTTTGAGATGAATATCATTCTGAGTGTTAAAACTGAAAATGATTTGGATAGTCAGGTGTAAAATATGAGAAAAGTCTAAGAGAAACGAAGACATTTTATTTTTCACAGAACTCACCTCCATCTTTCTTAATAGCTCCCTTTCCCTCTGATTCTTCACTGTCTCCTAATCCTTCCGTTTTTGAAATCAAGGAGGGTAACCCTGGTGGTACAAGCAAGTTAACACACTCAGCTGCTTACCCAAAGGAACACAGTTTTATTTTCTCTGACCCACATTGATTCACTATGAGTCATTGTAACTGGTGATTGACTTCCAATCAGGTACTGGGAAGAAGAAGGCAGTGATCTTTTAAATGCATAAATAATTTTGTTCCCTTAATTAGGGAATTTCCCTGCCAAAAGAGAGAAGTGTATAGATCGTAATAAATTACCTGTTCAATTTAAGAACACATATATGTGTGTACCATAGCCCTGAGTCCACTTTATGTGTTAAGCCAGATTGTGCCTCCAAAGTGATGTTTCATACATCACCATGAAGCTAAGCCAAAACAGTTGTTGTTGAGTTGATTCCCACTCATGGCAACTTGCACAAAGGGCATAGGGGCAGCTGCATTCTCCTCCGATCCCCTGTAATTTCATGAGTTAGAAAACCATCAGCAGCAGCCCTTGGCTGAATCCTATGAGATGGAAGTTAGACATGCCTCCACCTTCCAACCTCTTTACTGATTCTGATACCAACCATCCCTTCCATGCCACACTCTACTTCTCTGCTAGGTATGATAATTTGTTGCAATGACCAACAGAACTCACAGACAATGCTCATGATTATGGGGTTTACTAAGGAAACAACAAGTTACAATTCATGTTCAAGAACATTCAGGATACAATTCTTTAATCATAACAGCCTCTCCTCTGCCATGCCCAAAGACATGCCTCTTTTGGCCCTTAACCCCTCAACTTGGCCTCCACCCTGTTCAAGCAAGTGTTACAAAGCTCCTTTAGCTCTGCCACTGGGTGACATGGGTTCAAACCACTCCATCAGCATGCCTCCTTCCCAAAGACACTCAGCTTTCTCACTCTATGGACCGGCAAGCCCACTGCTCTGTCTCACGCAGGAGTTTAGATTTGGCTACCTCTGCTGCCATCATCTCTCTGCCATTGTCTCAGTATAGGGATCTCATGCCCAAGGACAAACTCCACTCACAGCTCTTCTCTGTCATGATGGCAGTGAGATTCCCCTTTTCTACCTCTGAGAGAGTTCCTTTTAAGCCTGGTGAGATGACAAAACTAACCAACCCTGATATTAAGTTTCCATAAACCTTATTTGCATGCCCCCACCCCCACAAGGGTGCCATATACCATATTGACATTACTAACAAACTCTCCAACTCCCTTGGTGGGTCACAAGCACCTTACATTTGTATAGTTCCACCCAGTCACCTGGTGGGAGTCACAAAGAATGTAGCTAGAGTAGTCATCCTAAGTATTTCATTACACCACAAGGCTCTAAGTATTTCAGAGTAGAACAGTATTCCCTCAGACTTTAATGACTCTGACTTTTCAGAAGCAGATTGCTGGGTCTTTCTTATGAGGCACCTCTAAGTGGAATGAAACTGCCAATCAATTGAATAGTATTGGAGTGTGCTTAACCATTTTTGTCATCCAAGGAATACCATGTATTTATTGTTTTTATTATTAGGTACATCAAGTCAGTTCTGACACTTAGTGTCCCCATGAGACAGATGACAATGGTACTGAAGGGTTTCCTTTGCTAGAACCTTTACAGAAAGAGATTCCCAAATATTTCTCCCATTGAGCCGCTGGGTGTGTTTGTATTGCCAATCTTTTGGTTAGCAGCCAAGTGCTTAACCATTGTGCCAAGGTAGGAAAGTAGCTAGGAAAGTAGAAATGATAGAGATATGAGGTTAATTGAGAAGTTAGATAAAAGACTATGCCCTTGCATGAAGGCAACAGAATGGAGACAGTTGCCCTAATCAGTTTGGGAAAAAGCAAACAACAACAACAAAAATATCACACTGAAAGATAAATAAATAAATAAAACAGAAATAAAGCAAAGTATCAAAAAATCTACATTTTCTTTCCTCAGGGCAAGCAAAAAAAAAAAAAAAAAAATCAGCCTTTCCTATTTGTATACCCAGCAAGTATAATGATATTACAAAGCTAGTAAAGCACATGCCTCTCTCACCAGCTGATAGCAGTTATTTAAATGTTTCTTTTCCTATGCTTCAAAAAGGCATGTAGATATTTTCATAAGTGATCCAGGATATTCCTTTACCCTACATTCCCACATTGGAGGCTATATTTTTGCAGCTACAAGGAATTATTCACTCATTTTATGGAGTAAGCACTGAGGCATTAGAAGATGAACCACCATGTTAGGGTAAACTGTGTGGCCAAAGGAATCTGACAATATTCCACACCTTAAATCAAACCGAAACCAAATACACTGCCATTGAGTTGGACCCGACTTATAGTGACCCCTCTTTGGGTTTCCAAGGTGGTATGCCTATGGAAGTAGATTGCCCAAACTTCCTTCTGAGGCATGGCTGGTGAGTTTGAACCACCAGCCTTCTGGTTAACAGTCAAATGCTTTAGACACCTTATACCAATGGAATAAATAAGGGCTTTCAATCTCCATCAAGAGTGGTTGCTGATTGCTGTTTCTGAAGTTTATCTACTAATGTTGAGCTTGAAGAAATTGCAACAGAGTACTTGTAAGACAGGTAGAATCTCCCATTGATTTCCATCAGTAATTTGTTGGGGTTTTCTTAAAATTTATGGGTGTGGATACAGGGGCAATTCAAAATCACTTTTAAGTCCTTTAATTCCTATCCACAATTGTCTTGCTCTGTGTAAGACTACATAAAGAAAGCAAAATGTCTTTGAAAAGGCAGGAAAGGAAGAAAATACTAAAATGTATGTCAGAAGGGGCTCTGAAAGTTGCTTTTGAATAGACAATAGCTAACGTGAAAGGTAGAAATGATGCAACAAAAGAGCTGAACAGATTTCAAATGGGGGCTGAAGAAGAAAAAAGAAGATATTATAAAAAAATGTGCAAAGATCTTGAGTTAGAAAATTAAAGGGGAAGAACAAGCTCAACATTTATGAAGATAAACAATTGAAGAAAAAATTCAAGTTTTGAATTTCACTATTGAGGGATTCTATGGGCAAATTATTGAATGATGAGGGAAGCATCAAATGAAGAATGAAAGAATACACAGAGTCATTGTAACAAAAGTAATTGGTCAATGTTCAACCATTTCAGGAGGTAGCATATGATCAGGAACCAATACTGAAGAAAGAAGTCTAAGATGCACTGAAGAAATTGGTGAAAAGCAAGTCTCTAAGAATTACAGAATACACCTTGAAATGCATTTCAATAAACCAATGCTGTGCAGGAGGTGCTTACCTGTTTATACCAAGAAATTTGGAAGACAGCTACCTAATCAACCAACTGGAAAAGATCATATGTATGCCCATTCCAAAGATAGCAAGCCATTGGAATGTGGCAATTATCAAACACTATAATTAATATTTCATACAAGTACAATTTTGCTTAAGGTATTTCAAAAACAGTTGCAGTAGTACATTGACAGGGAACTGGCAGAAATTCAAGATGGATTCAGAAGAGGTTGTGGAATGAGAGCTATCATTGCTGATGTCAAATGCATCTTGGCTGAAAGCAAAGAATACCAGAAATATTTTTATCTATGTTTTATTGACTATGAAAATGCATTTGACTGTTTGTAACATCACAAAGTATGGATAACATTGCAAAGAATGGGTATTCCATAACACTAAATTGTGCTCATGAGGACCCTGTACATAGACAAAGAGGCTATTATGTACACTGAACAAAGGGTTACAGCATCATTTAAAGTGAGGAAAGATGTGTGTCAAGGTTGTATCCTTTCACCACACATAATCAATCTATATGCTGAACAACCAATTGGAGAAAATGGACTATACGAAGAACACTGCATCAAGAATGGAGGGGTTTTCTTAACAACCTGAGGTCTGCAGATGACATAAACTTGTTGGGTGAAAGTGAAGATGACTTGAAGCACTTACTGAAGAAGATCAAACACTACAGTCCTCAGCACTGACTACACTTCAACATAGTGAAAACAGAAATCCTCCCAACTGGATAAATAAGCAGCATCATAATAAATGGAGAAACATTTGAAGTTGTAAAGGATTTCATTTTACTAGGATGCACAATTCACACCCATGGAAGCAGTAGCCAAGATATCAGATGCCATATTGCCCTGGGCAAATCTGCTGCAAAAGACTGTCACATTGAAGACTAGGGTGCACCTAAACCAAGCTGTGGTATTTTCAGTCTCCTTATATGCATATGTGATTGTTAGGTGTTGTCTAGTCATTTCCCATGCATAGTGATCACATCCACATCAGAATGAAACACTTTCCTATCCTGCGCCAGCTCCATGATGCCTGCTATACATGAGCTCTCATCACAGCCACCGTGTCAATCCATCTCGTTGAAGGCCTTCCCCTCTTTCGTTGACCCACCACCTTACTAAGCATGACATCATTCTCCAGGGAATGGTCCCTTCTGACAACATGAACAAAGTAGGTGAAACGAAGTCTGGCCATTCTTGCTTCCAAGGAGCATTTCGGGTGCACTTCCTCCAGG
>NW_006922677.1:18444-26981 GCF_000298275.1 Orycteropus afer afer | reverse complement strand
GGAAATCCTACTTCCGTAGTGATACTGCCTCGGAAACCCAAGGAGGGGTCACTATGAGTCAGGGCCGACTCGATGGCAAATAACAACAACAACAACAGTGTCCCCTTGTTCTGTTCCAATGACAGCTTCCTGGTCAAAGTACAGGTTCCTCATGAGTACAATCAACTGTATGGGAATTCCCATTCTTCTCAATGTTATCCATAATTTGTCATGAGTTACACAATCAAATGCCTTTGCACAGTCAATAAAACACAAGTAAACACTTTTCTGGTATTCTTTTCCTTGAGCCAAGATCCATCGGACAGCAGCTATGATATCCCTTGCTCCACATCTTCTTCTGAATCCAGCTTGCACCTCTGGAAGTTCTCCGTCAATATACTGCTGCAACCATTTTTGAATTATTTTCAATAAGCTCTTAATTGCGTGCAATATTAATGATATTGTTCTATAATTTCCACATTCTGTGGGATCACCTTTCTTTGGAATGGGTACAAATATGGATCTTTTCGAGTGAGTTGGCCAGGTAACTGTCTTCCAAATCTCTTAGCATAACCAAGTGAGTGCCTCCAATGGGGCATCTGTTTTTTGAAATATCTCAGTGTGTATTCCGTCAATTCCTGGAGCCTTGTTCTTCACCAATTCCTTCATTGCAGCTTCAACTTCCTCTTTTAATACCATTGAGTCTAGATCATATGTCACCTCTTGAAATGGATGAAGATCGACCAGTTCTTTTTGGTATAGTAACTGTGTATTCCTGTCATCTTCTCTTGATGTTTCCTGCATCAATCAATATTTTGCCCACAGAATCTCTCAATATTGCAAATTGAGACTTAAATTTTTTCTTCAATTCTTTCAGCTTGAGAAATTCCAAGTGTGTTCTTCCCTTTTGGTTTTCCAACTCCAGGTTTTTTCATATTTCATTATAGTAATTGGCTTTATCTGCTCAAGCTGCTCTTTGAAAGCTTATGTTCAGCTCTTTCATCTTGTCATTTTTTCCATATGCTTTAGCTATTCTCAGCTCAAGGGCAAGTTTCAGAGTTTCTTCTGTCATCCATTTTGGTCTTCTCTTCTTTTCTCATCGTTTTGATCTCTTGCTTTCTGCATGGATAATATTCTTGATATCATCCCAAAATTCTTCTGGGTTTCAGTTGTTGGTGTTCAATGAATCAAATCTATTCTTTAGATGATATCTAAATTAAAGAGGGATATATTCAAGATCATATTTTGACTCTCTTGGACTTGTTTTAATTGTCTTTAACTTCAAGGTGAACTTGCATATGAGCAGTTGATGGTCTGTTCCACAATCAGCTCCTGGCCTGGTTTTGGCTAAAGATATTGAGCTTTTCCACCATCTCTTGCCACATAGCCACATATGTAGTCAGTCTTGTTCCTGTGTGTTCCATCTGGTGAAGTCCACTTGTGGAGCCATCATTTGTGTTGGTGAAAAAAGGTGTTTGTAGTGAATAAGTCATTGGTCTTGCAAAATTCTACCATATGAGTTCCAGCATTACTTCTGTAACCAAGGTCAAATTTTTCAACTACTGGTGATTCTTCTTTGTTTCCCACTTTTGCATTCCAGTCACCAGTGATAATTAACACATCCTGATTGCATGTTTGGTCAGTTTCGACTGCAGAAGTTGATAAAAATCTTCAATTTCCTCATCTTTGGCTTTGGTGGTTGGTGCATAAATTTGAATAATAGTCAAATTAATGGGTCTTCCTTGTAAGCATATGGATAGTATCCTTATCACTGACAGCATTGTACTTCAGGACAGATCTTGAAACATCCTTTGTGATGTTGAATGCCATGACATTCCTCTTCAAACTGTCATTCCTGTCATAATAGGTCGTATGGTTGTCTGATTCAACATGACCAAAACCCATCCATTTCAGCTAACTAATGCCAATGATATCAATCTTTATGCATTCCATTTCATTTTTGACAATTTCCAATTTTCCCAGATTCATACTTTGTACATTCCATCCTCCGATGATTAATGGCTGTCTGCATCTGTTTCTCCTCAATTTGAGTGGTGCCACATCAGCAAATCGAGGTCTCAAAACTTTGCTTTATCCATATGAGTAAGACTGGGTTTACTCTGATGATATAGCTCTTTCCCAGTCCAATTTTGAGAGCCTTCTAATCTAATTGGACTATTCATAAAGTTGCATGGTAACGTATCAGACATTGTTTCTTTGTTATTCATAAGGTTTTCCCTGGCTAATTCTTTGAGAAGTGGATGGCCTCTTCCTTCTTCATAGTTTGTCTCAGTCTGTAACCTGGGCTGGTACCTGTGTACCATGTACATCTCTCTGGGTATGAAACACCAGTGTCTCAGCCTCAAAACTCACATCAACACGTTACCACGGTAGAACAAACCAAGAGGCAAGTGTGTCTCCCTGTTGGAAACTTCTCGTACCAGCCTTACCTGTGTCCCAGCAGCTTACTCCTTGTCTGTCCCAGTTCCTGGGCCTTTTCCTCCCTTTTCTCCCACTCTCCCACCTGCTGCTTTGGGCATTGCTGGGTTCCCTCTCCTCACCTGGATCCCTGCAGCTGACTCCTCCTTTGTTCTGGTTTCTGGGCCTTTTACTCCACTTTATTCTGCTCTCCCAGCTGTCTGCTTTGGGCGTGCCTGGGTTCCTGCGGCTGACTCCTTCTCTGACTCCATATGCATATAAAAAACTGGACAATGAATAAGGAAGACTGAATAGTAGGTGATGCCTTTGAATTGTAATTTTGGTAAAGAATACTGAAAGTACCATGTAAATACAGAAATATAAGCAAATCTGTCCTAGAAGACATGTAATCATAATGTCCCTTAGAAGCCACAATAGCCAGATTTTGTCTCATTTACTTTGTTCATGTTATAAGAAGGACACAGTGCCTGGGGAAGGCTATCACTCTCAGTAAAGTAGATGGTCAACAAAAAAGAAGGAACTCAAGGTCATAGACTGACACAGTGACTGCATGGATGGGCGAAGACATGGTAAGGATTGTGAGGATGGTGCAGGACTGGTCAGTGTTTCTTTCTTTGAACATAAGGTCATTATGTGTCAGAGCTAACTGAGCAGCATTTAACAACAAAAACAATAAGGATCCATGATTATCTAACATGTAGATGATTTATTAGTAGACTAAGAACCTAGACAGCAAAGAAAAATTGTTATTTTAAATTCATTATTAAAATTTTTAGCTTCAAAGTGGGCTTAGTTTCAATATTGCCAAACTGAAATAAAATATCTAGGACATCAACTGTGAGCTGAAACCTCACAGTGTCACAACCTACACATCTGACAATTCTGTGAATGAGATTATCTACAACAATGACAACAACAACAATAACAACAATGTAATGAAGTTATTCAGAGTAAGAGTACTGTAAAGAGTGGATTCTAGCTTTTCAGAGGGGGAGAAAAATCACTAAGGAACCAAATGGGTAATAATACTCCACATTCTTTGGTTTGGTCTGTAGGATCTGAAGAGACTTTTGAACAAGAGAAATTTGCTAGTCATTCTTCCCGTTTTGAGGATTAAAAAAATATGAAAAACATTTTAGCTTGTTTTATTATGTCAATAAAAGTACTACTAATTAAATTTAACTCAGAAGTTAGGGTTTGACTATAGACAAATAGTATATCCCTCAGTATTTCTAGGTATAGACATGGTGAGAATGCCTGGACTCCTGTGAGGTTGGTGGCAGCAGTCAAACTTGTTGAAAAGTCATGAGCTTACTGCTATGGGTTAAATTGCATTCAACAAAAACATATGCAACTCATAAACTCTATGCAAATATTTATAGTCAGATTTTGATTTATTGTCTTTATTACATTAATGAGGAAGAATTAGTATATGGTGCACCTTGACTCAATCTCTGTTGACATGTAAAATATATTAAACAAGGAAGCAAGCAGAAGAGAGATGGGAAAGATAAATGCCAAGACAGGAACAATGTACATTAGCTCTAAATGCTTGAAAATATTCTCTTCCTTGAGACTATCTCAGTAAAGGCCCTGCCCTCCAGACTCTCGATGTTGGCTATACCTTCAGCATTTTAGGTGGAAGACCTTCTGTCCTATTCTTCAGCTCTTTCTTTCAAACAGTTTGGCTCTTTAAATTTTGGGTGACCCTGCTGTGCTAGTCCATCTTAATGATAACTGAACCCCCTCAGCCCAGCCAGATCCTGCTCCATCCCTGTGAGAGATGGAGAAGAAACGAGCCATTAAACAGAAGTTGAAGAGATAAGGCCATTCCTCCAGAGATGACAGAGTGCGAAAGTCTTCCTCCAAAGCCATTGCTTTGAATTTGGACTTTCCAGCCTCCTAAACTAAACTCATAAATTCCTAATGTCATCTGCCAATTTGCTTTACTCTGGTATTGTGTGTGTTGTTAAGATCCTGGAATGATAACATTGGTATTTCAAATACCAGCAATTCCACTCTTGGTGGATAGGTTGCAGTGGAGCTTCCAGATTAAGGACTAGGAATAAGGACATGATGATCCTCTTCTGAAAAAAAAAAAAAAAAAAGACCAACCCAAAACTCTATGAATAGTAGTGAAACACTGTTTTATGTATGCTGAAAAATGAGCCACTCAGTATGGAAGATACTCAAATACCCCCTTAACAGAGTCAATGTTAAAAACATGGGTAGGTAGACCTTAATTTGTTAAGGGTCATGACTCAAAATGGGAAGAAACAGCTGTAAACATTCATTAAAAATTGGAATGTGGAAAGTACAAAATATGAATCTAGGAAACTGGGAAGTTGTCAAAAATGAAATTGAATACAGAAAAATCAATATCCTATGAATTAATGAACTGAAAGGGTCTGGTATTGGCCATTTTGAATCAGACAATCATATGCTCTACTATACAAGAAATGACAAATTGAAATAAAATGGCATTGCATTCACTATCCAAGAGAACATTTGAAGAGAGAATCTGAAGTACAATGTTGTCAGTTAAAGGATGCTATCTCTATGTCTACAGGGAAGACCAGTTAATACTACTATTATTCAAATTTACACACCTACCACTAATGCAATAAATGAAGAAATTAAAGTTTTTTACCAAATTCTGCACTCTGAAATGGATCAAGTATGCAATCAAGATGTACTGATAATTACTGATGGTTGGAATATGAAAGTTGGAAACAAAGTAAAATTGTTAGCTGGAAAATATGGTTTTGGCTACAGAAACAACACCTTAGAGTGCATGGTAGAATTCTGCAAGACTGGTGATTTATTCCTTACAGATACCTTTTTTTCAACAACAAAAAATGTCACTATAAATAGACTACACTAGATGGAATACAGAGGAATTGAAACAACTACATCTGTGGAAAAAAAAGATAGAGAAATTCAATATCACTAGTCAGAATGCCAGTGGACTGACTGTGGAACAGATCACCAATTGCTCAGATGCACTTTTAAGATGAACTCTAAAAAAAAAATTTTTAAAAAAGTAAATAAGAGCAAAAATATGACCTTGAATGACCTTGAGTATATCACCCGTGAAATGAGAAATCATTTGAAAAATAGATTTGCTGCATTGTACACCAGTGACTGAAGACCTGAGAAGTTGTAGATGCCATTAAGAACTTCACAAATGAGAGTTTCGGTAAGATGGTGGAATAAGCAGACAAACTGCACAGACTGTCTTCAACAAAGAAAAGGGGAAACCAATAACACGGATACAGAAGACAATCTTGGAGCTCTGAAATTTGAAAGGAAGGATCCAGAAGTGGACTAAACTCCAACTAATAGAAGAACCTGCATGAAAACATGGAAAAAGGAGACATACGGAGCTGAGGTCTGTCAGCAATCCTGACAAGATAGACCGCTTGGATATTGCCAAGTGGTGTTAGGGCATAAAAATTAACCTAAAAATTGGTCCTGCAAGCCAGGGTTTACACAGAGGACTGCACTGGTGACTGATGAATAAAAGGGGAAGCAGCAAAGAGGGAGACAGGTTAAGCTGTGGATTTTGTCTGTCCAGAGGGCACAGTCATTTTGAATGCTTACAAGCAGTTCAGTCATTTTGGATATTTAAAGTGACAGCATTCTCTCAGATTCCAGGGACCTATGAATAGGTTCCACATGCCGGGAACCACAAGGACTCAAATGACTGGAAAGATGTGCTATTCTCCTTGTTACTCTTAGACCCCACACTCTCTTGGTGAATGGGCATGCAGCTATCCTTCACTCCCACCAACCTTCTGGGCAGGCAGGGGTTCCACCCTAGTCTGTATGCTCTGATGGATACTGGGTGCTGTGCCCTGCCTTGTCAGATTTTTTTTTTCCTTTTTTTTTTTTCTAGTTTATTTTTGTCTGTTTTTAAATTATTACTGTTATTATTATTACTTTTTGTTTGGCCTTTTTATTATTGCTCTTTATTCTTTGTTTCCCAGGTTCTAGTTTATAACTTTTTCTCTCTCCTTGTTCCTGGTTCCTATTTTTTTTTTTTTTTTTGTCATTAACCCCATTCATTTGTTGTTTTCCTTTTTCCCATTTTTTTCCTCATTGTTCTTCTACTTTACCTCTTTTCTTTTATTGGCCATTCCCTAGATATTACAGTTTTGTTTATTTATTTATTTATTTATTTTCCCTTTTTTTGCTGATTGCTTCTGTATGTTTATGCTATGTGTTTTTTGTCTACTTGTTTTTACTTCTTTGATTTTTTTTTGATCATTGTTTTTCTCTAACTGACTGGGAGACAGCAGAAGTGCCTATACAATGCAACCACACCCACACCTCCTGCAGCTCCACTTGCTGAGTGAGAGTCACCATTTCCTTCTCCACCAACTGGCCAATGATAACCCTTCACCAAGAAGAGCCTTAACTGCTCTTCAGTTACAGAAATCTAAATACAACAATGTTACAATATCTTGGACAGCAGACCATCACTATCAACACAAAGAAGCAAGATAAAGTGGTAGTAAGAAGGGTGCATGATATAGACACAGAACATACCCTTGAAAGGGAAGTAGCATTGGAATTTGGAAGTCCCTGATAAGGAGTTCAAAATAATTATATTAAGGTACCTTCAAAGGATTGAGAGACAGATCAAAGAAAACACTGACAATATTAAGAAAAACACATACAAAACCTAGAGCAATTTTTGAAGAAAAGACAAGAACAAAATGACAAAATAAATGAAAATTAGAAATGACACAAAATCTACAGATAGAAATTCAAAGGATTAATATTAAATTTTCAGAAATAGATAATGCATTGAAAGGGAAAATTAGTAGAAATGAATCAATGGAAGACAGAATTAATGAGATTGAAGACAAATACCTGAATATTTCATTGGAAAAGGATCAATCAGAAAAAAAAAAAAAAATAAAAAAATGAAGAAAGGCTAAAGTTCATGTATGATACGATCAAAAGGAATAACCTATGTATAATTGGAATTCCACTACAGAAAGAGAAAAAGAAAGCCACTGAGAAAATTGTCCAACAACTTCCCTGATATGATGAAAGATGAGAATACATCCATTCAGGAAGTCCAATGAACCTTGAACAGGATAGACCCCAAAAGAAAATCATCAAGACATATCATCATTAAACTCACCAAAACCAAAAACAAAGAAAGAATTCTGAAAGTAGCATAGGAAAAACAAAAAATTACTAACAAATGATAACAAATAAGAATAAGCTCTTATTTCTCAGCAGAGATCATGGCAGTGAGAAGGCAATGACACAGTATACATAAAGTCCTGAAAGAGAAAATTTCCAAGCAAGAATTATGTTTTTGTTGTTGTTAGGTGCTGTCAAGTCATCTACAATTCATAGTGACCCTATGCATAGCAGAACGAAACATTGCCTGGTCCTGAGACAGCTCCATGATTCTTGTTATACTTGAACCCATTGACGCTGCTATCATGTCAATTTTAGAAGAAAATCTCATTGAGGGCCTTCCCCTCTTTTGTCGACCCTCCACCATACCAAGAATGACATCCTTCTCCAGGGAATGGCCTTTTCTGTCAACATGACCATAGTATGAGAGGTGAAGTCTGGCCATTCTCGCCTCAAAGGTGCATTCTGACTGCACTTCCTCCAGAACAGACCTGTTAGTCCTTGGCACTTACAGCTTTCTTTATTCATCAAAACCACAGCTCAACAGCATCAATTCTTCTTCGGTCTTCCTTATTCATTGTTCAGCTCTTAAGAATTATATACCTGGGATATTGTCTTTCAAATGTGATGGTGAAATTAGATTTCCAGATAAGCAGAAATTAAGGAAATTTGTTAAAACCAGAGCAACATTACAAGAGATACTATAGGGGATCCTTTGAACAGAGAACAAATAATAGCAAACAACAGCCAACCATTAATACACAAGATGACATTACCCAGATACCATCACAACTATGGAAGTATCTAGAGTAAAATAAGCCTACAAAATTTTAAACAGGGAACCAGAGACATCAATTTACAAATCAGAACAATTACAAACCAAAAACAGGGAAAAAATAGTGTAGTTACAGAACTTCTAAATTGTGAGGAAGTCAAGAGAGTTGCAAGATAAAATGGAC
>NW_006922677.1:17115-17594 GCF_000298275.1 Orycteropus afer afer | reverse complement strand
ATTTGAAAAGGCAACTAGGTGACTCTATAGTCATAGTAGGAGACTTTAATACACACTTTCAATGAAATATAGAGTAACTGAAAAGAAACTCAACAAAGATGCAGAATAGTTAAACCATACAACTCACCAACTTGAACTTACAGATATCTACAGAGCACTTCCCCCAACAACAGCACAATACAAATTCTTTTCCAGTGCACATGGAACATTCTCCAAGATAAACATATATTAGGCCACAATGCAAGCTTTATTATATTTAAAAACATTGAAATACTGCAAAGCACATTCTTGGATCATGATGCTAGCAAATTACAAATCAACAATAGTAAGACCAGCAGAAAAAGAGCAAGCACATGAAAACTGAACAATACCCTCCTTAAGAAAAACTGGTAAGTTGTTGTGTTGTTGTTAAGTGTCATCGAGTCGTTTCTGACTCATAGCGACCCCATGCACAGCAGAAAGAAACACTGCCTGATCCC
>NW_006922677.1:11170-14160 GCF_000298275.1 Orycteropus afer afer | reverse complement strand
AAAAAAATAAATAAAAGAAAAATATAAACTATAAAACACTGTTTCAAGAAACCATAATAGATCCACACAAATGGAAGAATATACCATGCTCTTGCATAGGAAGATTGAATATTGAGAAAATGTTAACTCTACCCAAAGCAATCCATACATTCAATGCAATCCCAATACAGATGCAATCAACACACTTTAAGGATATGGAAAAAAAACAATCACTGTGAATACATGTGTTCTAGAGCCAGATGTTTCAAGAAAGTCTTCCAAAACAGATTTGTTTCTTCTCTTGGCAGTGCTGAGTATATTCAATATTTTGGTCAACATCATAACTCAAATGCATCATATGCTTCTGGTAATGCTTTAAAAGAAAATGATGGTCTTCTTATTGGACAACTGATGAAGGGTAATGATTTTTATGCAGTGACTAAAACCTTGGATAAATTATGTTTATATGTTTGATTGAAAGTAGAACTTCAAAATGATGAATTTGGATTTCTTGCTAATGAGATTTCTAAGCAAAATCTTAAAGGGACTGCATGGTTTCTCATCACTACTTATAGTAAAATGAGAGAGGAAAGAAATGTACTTAAACATTAACTGTGAAATGAAACAGAACTTAAAGCTTTGGAACATTCTGTTGTATAAACTAAGGAAACATGTACTAGAATACTCACAAAGGATATGGCTATACAATCTTAAAAAAAAAAAAATAATAATAATCTTGTGACTGATGGATCTATCCAACCACCAAAGCAGATACCCGTCAGCTTAGACTGGAGGGGACAGAGGAAGAATGAAAGGTGAGCACCCTCTCAGGCGAGCACTCTGTCTTCTCATGGAATTCAACAGGGAGGAAACAGGCCATAGGAGAAACATTTCCTGTCTTGGAAGAAAATATAAAGATCATCCTGGAGCAGCTTGTAGATCAGAGAACTAATGCAAAGAGTATGCAAAACTGAGCCTTCTCTTTTTCAAAGGGTGAGCCACACAGCCTTCTACATCTCAAAGGTGGGGCCACATCTCCAAAATTTTAAAGAGTTAGATCTTCTTTGACTCTGTTGTATAGGGTGAGGCAGCTGTTAAAATGTTCTAGGCCATAAACACTGTTAAATTTGAAGAGTGGAACTTCCATGCTCAAAAGGCTGAATAGTGAGTCTGGGAGGACTGAAGGAGTGGTCTGGCCACATAAATGGACTAGGACAGTGTGATCACCCAAAGTCTAGGGAGCCGAGTTGTGTGGAAAGAAGACCTGAAGCAAAGGGCGAAGGTCCCTCCACTCAGAATGCAGAAGGCATGACCAAAATCCAGAGTCTGGAGAACAGAGCCATTGCGCAAAGGATTGCAGAGACCAGAGGATGATTTTTAAAATTTAAGAGCTAAAATAAACAGAGCTGTTGCATTTTGAACTTTCTTAATTCCCCTTATCCCTTATTTCCCTCCAATTTCTCTAATTTGTAATGGAAATATCTATTTTTGTGCTTGTTCCTGCATTTTATTTTGTAAACAGATAACTTTTAGTCTAGATTTCACAGATTTACAAAAGATGAATTGTGCTCCAGGATGCAATATGCTTTAAAGTCTCACTCATACTTGATTTAGATAATTCAGAAAATGAGATTATGTACTTGAAGTTAATTTAAGTCTTTTGGGACAATGTGATGAAATAGATGTTTTATGCATATGACAAGGACATGAATTTCTCATGGCCAAAGGATAGAATGTTACAGATTTAATTGTGTTCTCCAAAACTATTTCGTAACCTATATGCCTGTGGTTCCTAGAACCTTGTTCTTCACCAATTCCTCCAGCATAGCTTTAACTTCTTCCTTCAATATCATTGGTTCTTGATCATATGCCACATCCTGAAATAGATGAAGATGAGCCAGTTCTTTTTGGTACAGTGAGTCTGTGTGTTCCTTCCATGTTCTTTTGAGTATTCCTTCATCAATTCAATATTTTGCCCATAGAATCTTTCAATATTGCAATTCAAGACTTATCTTTTTTCCTCAGGTCTTTCAGCATGAGAAATGCCATTTCAACAAACTGATGCCCCATTCATGGCACTCACTTGGTTATGTCAAGAGATTTGTAAGACAACTACCTGGCCAACTTTCTGGAAGAGATCCATATTTTTACCCATTCCAAAGAAAGGAGATCCCACACAATGTGAAAATTATTGAACAATACTAATATCACACACAAGTAAAACCTTACTGAAGATAATTCAAAAACAGTAACATCAGCATATTGACCGAAAGCGTCAAGAGGTGCGAGCTTGATTCAGAAGATGATGTGGAACAAGGAATATCATTGCTGATGTCAGATGAATCTTGGCTCAAAACAAAGAATGATAGAAAGATGTTTACCTGTGTTTAATTGACTATGCAAAAGCATTTGATTGTGTGGATCATAACAAACTGTGGATAACATTGAGGGGAATGGGAATTCCAGAACACTTAATTATACTCATGAGAAACCTATGCATAGATCAAGAGGCTGTTGTTTGCACAGAACATGGGGGCACTGCATGGTTTAAAATCAAGAAGGGAGTGTGTCAGGATTCTATCCTTTCACCATACTTATTCAATCTATACACTGCTCTAGTAATCTGAGAAACTGGACTATATGAAGAACAACATAGCATCAAGATTGGAGGAAGAGTCATTAACAACCTGCGATATGCTGATGACACAACTTTGGTTGCTGAAAGTGAGGACAACTTCAAGCACTTACAGATGAATATTGAAGAATATAGTCTGCAATATGTATTACATCTCAATATAAAGAAAAGAAAAATTCCTCATAACTGGACCTATAAGAAGCATCGAGATTAATGGAGAAAAAGATTGAAGCTGTCAAAGACTTCACAATGCTTGGATCTACAATCGACACCAACGGAAACAGCAGTCAGGACATCAGACAGTATAGAGCACTGAGCAAGTCAGCTGTAAAGGACCTCTTTCAAGTGCTGAGGAGCAACGATATCTCCTTGAGGA
>NW_006922677.1:7193-10140 GCF_000298275.1 Orycteropus afer afer | reverse complement strand
AATTAGTAGCATGTGGTTTGAACTACTGACCTTTTGATTACCAAGCAAATGCTTTAGCCACTGTTCCCCCAAGGCTCCTGCCAGACAAACTATGAATAAACATTACTATCTAATCCTAATATACTTCAAGCCACATTCAAAAGAGGATGTAGAATGAGAATTATCATTGAAGATGTCAGATGGAGTTTGACTGGAAACAGAGAATACCCAAAAGGTGTTAACTTGTGTTTTATTGACTATTTTAAGGCATTCAACTATGTGGATCATAACAAATTATGAATAACATTTTGGAAAATGGGAACTCAGAACACTTAAGTGTGTTCCTGAGGAAACTGCACATAGACCAAGAGACAGTCATTTGAACAGAATGAGGGGTTATTGTGTGTTTTAAAATCAAGAAATATGTGCACCAGGGTTATATCCTTTCCCTGTATTTATTTACTCTGTATGCTGAACAAACAATCTGAGAAACTGGACTATGTGAAGAAGAATGCAGCATCAGCATTGCAGGAAGACTCATTAACAATCTGCAATATGCAAATGGCACAACTTGGCTTGCTGAAAGTGAAGAAGACTTGAAGTACTTACTGGTAAAGTTCAAAAACTACAGCCTTCAAGACGGCTTGATTAAACCTCAACAAAATTAAAACAAAAATCTTCCCAACTGGGCCAAACAAACAAAAATTAAAATAAATAAATAAAAAAAAATAATGATACATGGAGAAAAGATTTATTAAGTTATCAAACATTTCATTTTACTTAGATCCACAATCAATGCCCATGAAAGCAGCAGTCAAAAAAAAGATGTATTGCATTGGACACATCTGCTCCAAAAGACCTCTTGAAAGTGTTAAAAATAAAAGATGTCACCTTGAGCACTAAGATGTAGCTGACCCAAGTCATGTTGATTTCAATAGCCTCATATGTGTGTGAAAGCTGGACCATGAGTAAGAAAGACTGTAGAAGAATTGATGCATTTGAATTTTGGTTTTGGCAAAGATTATTGAATATTTGATGGACTTCTAAAAGAATGCAAAACTCAGTCTTGGAATAAGAACAATCAGAATGCCTTTAGAAGTGAAAACAGAATCAAAACCAAATTCACTGTTGTCAAGTCATATCCGATACATAGCAACCCTTCCTTGGGTTTAGGAAGTGTTATCACTATGGAAGTAGATTGCTCAACCTTCCTTCCAATTTAGAAGTGAGGATGGGAGATTTCATTTCTACTCTGGACATATTTTCAGGAGTGACCAGTCCCTGAAGAAGAATATCATGTGATAAAGAAAGAGTCAGTGAAAAAGAGGCAGACGCTCAATGAGATGGTTTTGGTTGAAATAATTAGCTCAAACATAGCAAAGAATGTGAGGATGGCACAGGCCAGACCAGGCAGTGTCTTCTTTCACAGAATTGCTATGAGTCATAACTGGCTGGATAACACATAACAACAATAATATTTTACTTCCAAAAAACCAAAACAAACTCACTGCCATTGAGTTGATTCTGACTCATAGTGACCCTCCTTGGGTGTTCAAGGCAATAATTTTTAGGAAAGTAGATTGCTCCGTCTTCCTTCCCCAGAATGTCTGGTGGGTTTGAATCACCAACCTTCTGGTTAACAGTCAAATGCCTTAGGCACTACACCAGTGCTCCTTAATCTTGTACTCAAAATAAATAAATAAATAAACTCACTACCATGGAGTCAGTTCTGACTCACAGCTCTCTCTCCTTGAGTTTCACAGGTAGTATCCCTACAGAAGTAGCTTGCCAGTCTTCCTTCCAGAGACTGGCCGGTGGGTTTCAACCACCAACCTCTGGTTAGCAGTCAAATGCTTCAGTCACTGCACCACCTTTGTTGTTGTTGTTATGTGCGGTGGAGTCGGACCCGACTCAAAGCGACCCCTCCTTGGGTTTCCGAGGCAATATCACTATGGAAGTAGATTGCCCCATATTCCTTCCAAGGAGTGGCTGGTGGGTTTGAACTGCCAGCCTTCTGGTTAGCAGTCAAGCGCACTTTTTTTAGTAGCTCCTAAAACCAGCTATTCTATTACCAGGTCCTGATGAAATACATGAACATGACAGTAGAATGGTAATATAAGAAAACAATAATCCTTGGTTGGATTTATCTGATATTTCTGTTAAAAATGCAGATTTGATTATGTTTACTGATGGCTCTTGTGCTTGGGACAATTGCCAATTTAAGACTTCTTATGCTATGGTGACTGCTCTTGAGATTTCAGAAACTTATGTTTTCTCTGGAATTAAGTGGACACAAGAAATTAATAGCAGTTATTAGAGCTAAAAGTCTTGGTTCTGGGCTTAAAGTGGAAATTAAATTACATATATATTTATATTATATGTGTATATGTGTGTGTGTGTGTGTTTGTGTGTGTGTGTGTGTTGTTGTTATGTGGCTTCGAGTCAGATCCAACTCATAGTGACCCCTCCTTAGATTTCTGACAATATGACCAAAGTAGGTGAGATGAAGTCTGGCCATTCTCACTGCATTCTGGCACTTCCTCCAGAACAGATTTGTTTGATCTTTTAGCAGCCCATGGTACGTTCAGCATTCATTGCAGCACCACAACTCAAAAGCAACTCTTCTTCAATCTTCCTTATTCATTGTCCAGCTCTCACATACATATGATACGATTGAAAATATCATGGCTTGTGTCAGGCTCACCTTAGTCCTCAAGGAGATATGTTTGCTCTCCAGCACTTGAAAGAGGTCTTTGGCAGCCAATTTGCCCATTGCTATACATCATCTGATATCCTGACTGCTGCTTCCATTGGTGTCGATTGTAGAACCAAACAATGTGAAGTCTTTGACAACTTCAATCTTATCTCCATTTATCGTGATGCTGCATATAGGTCCAGTTGTGAGGATTTTTGTTTTCTTTATATTGAGAAGTAATCCACACGGAAAACTGTATTCTTCAATCTTTAT
>NW_006922677.1:1802-5348 GCF_000298275.1 Orycteropus afer afer | reverse complement strand
CTATCACTGTGATAGGAGGGATGCTTTTAGCTGTTTCCAATCATGCAAACAGGTATTGAAGTGGAAAAAAAAAATCTATATAAGAAGTACCTAGGAAGACTAGACTGTGATTTCCACAAAGAACATAAGTTTTTTTAATAACTGATGTTTATACTAAAGTAAACTGAAAGGACTAATTCTAGCAAGTTCAGTAGTATTTTCATAGATTGCCTTGCTCTATTTTATATTAGTGTTTATAATAATTGTTTTAATAATTACACTTTGCTAGAAAAT
This sequence comes from Orycteropus afer afer, assembly GCF_000298275.1. Classification (NCBI taxonomy): domain Eukaryota; kingdom Metazoa; phylum Chordata; class Mammalia; order Tubulidentata; family Orycteropodidae; genus Orycteropus; species Orycteropus afer. The sequence goes on along the minus strand of NW_006922677.1, from coordinate 5,075 downwards.
TAAGCTGTTATTTGTTATACCACATTTTCTTCCTACACTCCCAATAATAGTTCCCACATGTATTTAAAGGAATACTTAGGCATTTGGACTATAATTATACTGGAAGATATAAAGGACATTGTATAAAAGAAAAACTTGACATTGATAGACTGATTGTACTCTGGCATTCATTCTTATGGCTAGAGGCTACCGAAAACAGGTCTAAAACAAGAAACAAACAAACTCACTGCCGGGAGTTGGATCTGACTCATAGAGACTCCTCCTTGGATTTCTGTGGCAGTATCACTGTGAAAGTAGATTGCCCAATCTTCCTTCTGAGGAGTGGCTGGTGGATTTGAACCACCAGCCTTCTGGTTAGCAGCCAAATGCCCTAGGCACTATACCACCAGAGCTCTTAAAAACAAATCTAATATCATTCAATGAACTTTGGGATGAAAATTCTCTCTAGTTCTAATGTAGAAAGATAAAGGAAAATGGGTGCCCATTATTCATGGAGACTTAATTAACTGTTACTATAATATAACTACAAGGAGCTCTGGTGACATTGTGAATCAGACATTTGGCTGCTATGCAGAAGGGTAGTGGTTAAAACACCCCAGTCACAGAAGGAAGATGGAGCAAGCTACTTTCTTAATGATTTACAATCTCAGAAACCCAATGGGGGGTCTCTATAAGTCTGAACTGACTTTATGGCAATAAGTAATATACTTATAGATTTGGACCAAAATGAAAAAAATTTGCATAAGTTGAATTTATTCTCAAAACATACAGTTATAACCATGGATATGAAACAGCAGAAATTTTAGATTGTACACTTCAATGTGTAACTCATGATAGGATTTTTATACTAGATGACAGCCATCGGTTTGCAAGTATGTGTTCTGTATCTGGAAGAAACATTTGAGAAGATGTAATAATTATTGAATGGTCTAGATTACCATATGAATGTAATGTTATTTATGTGATTAACAAGAATTCAGGAGAAATTTATTGGGCTAGACAAGAAAAACACTTCAGTAAAAATTTTGATTATCAAGCCACAGAGTTAAGCTATGCTTTAGACTTGAATTGGGTAAGATTTTACAATGAATTATAAAATAATATGTGGATAGTTAATTATTTGAAAAATCAAGCAATAAAGGCATAACACAGTTTGTACAATGTATGTATGTTTACAGAGAAATTATACACACTTTGCTAATCAAGAATATCCTTTTACCATTTCACATTGGTATTATATTTTTGAAGATTTTTCCTTCAAGGTGAACATTGTACTCAGGTTTTTAATTCATCTTATTGTAATTCTGACAATTGCTTTGCTTTGTATTTGATTATATCTTTGTAGATATTTGGATGGATGTAAGCTGCCTAGAAAAAAGGCAGAATTAGTAATAATTATAAGAAAATTGTAGTGTGACTATGAAATACTAACAAAAGAGAGAAATTTTATGGATAAATACAAACCTAAATAAACCAATAAATAAAATGCCCTTGTGCTAAATGGGGAGGAGGGAACTCTGGTAAAATTTTTAGATAGACTAGAACAGTACTTTTAAATAATCTTAAGTAACCATCTAATTTCAAAAATAAAGACAAAAATATTAATCCTTAAAGAAAACAAATGCATTAATTTAAAAATATTCATGAATACTTTGAAACTATGTGATTTTATTTTCCTCAATAATTTTATTTCTACTGAAACAATTTGTTCTAACTTACAATATTAAGAATTATTTTGTAATAAAGTAATATAAATATTTTGAGAAAAGAAGTAAAAACTCTTGCAAAAATTAACACATTCTCTGAACCTAATAGAAATTAAAGGTGAAGAATGATTTAAGAACAATGACCATCTTGACAAGAATAAAAGCTACAGTATGATATATTCCTTCTTAATGTATTTACCTATATTACCAATAATGAAACTTCCTTCTACTACTGGATACACCATATAACTGTTAATGTGTGTAAGTTATACATAACATCTTCTTAATCTTGATAATTTATATCATCAAGGTATCATCATGTGGATTCCTTTAGATTGCATACTTGGAAAAGTGCGCTCTCTCTCTCTCTCTCTCTCTGTGTATATATATATATATATATATAAAAGGTTTATTATTCATGTCAATAATATAATCCTTATAATATAAAAATTTCAAGAGTTTCACTAAGATTATAAAACCATGCAAATATTAAATACTCTGTATGTCTCTATTCCATCAATAGCAGCATTATCAGTGAAAAATATTAGGTAATCATTAAAGATATAAACCACAAGTCTAATCTCTTTAAATGATATAAGTCATGGGCTTTAGAAATGAACCTTCCTTCTCCAACACCACAAGTTTTTATGGTATGAGTATCCATTTTATGCTGAAATTTATTTATTGGAAATCATTAAGAATTATTGCCACCAGTGTTTCAAATACCAGCAGTGTCACCCATGATGTACAGTTTTCAGCGGCACTACCAGATTAAGACAAACTCAGAAAAAGAAAAGGGCCATTCACTTCTCAAAGAATTGGCCAGTGAAAACCTTACGAATAGCAGTGAAACAATGTCTGGTGTATTACTGGAAAAGTCACCTGAAGGTTTGTCTGATATTATGCCAGAAAATGAGCCCCTCAGGTCAGGAGATGCAAAAATATGATTAGAGAAGAGCTGTCTCATCAGTACAGTCCATTTTAATGACGTGGATTGAGTAAAAGTTTTTGGGACCTCCATTTCCTGAGCTGGCATGACTCAAAATGCAAGGAAACAGTTGTGAACATCCATTAATAATCAGAACATAGACTGTATAAAGTATGAATATAGGAAAATTGGAAATTGTCAAAAATAAAATAGAACACATAAAGATTGATATCCTAGGTATCAGGGACTGTTTTTGGCCATTTTGAATCAGACAACCACATGATCTACTATACTGGGAATGAAAAATTGAAGAGGAATGGCATGGCATTCATTGTCACAAAGAATGTTTTAAAATCTATCCTGTAGCACAATGCTGTAAGTAATAGAATAATGTCCATATGCCTACAAGGAAAACTAACTAATACCACTATTATTCAAATTTATGATCCAATCACCAAGACAAAGAGAGGAAATTGAAGAATTTACCAACTTCTGCAGTCTGAAATTGACCAAACATACAATCAAAATGTGTTGATTAATATTGTTCACTGAAATGCAAAAGTTGGACACAAAGAAGAATCACCAGTAGTTGGAAAATATGGCCTTTGTCATAGAAATGCCACTGGAGATCACATGATA
>NW_006922677.1:0-837 GCF_000298275.1 Orycteropus afer afer | reverse complement strand
CAGTTTTCTGAATGAAGAAACACTCTAGCTCCAGTGGGCTGGAAGCAGAAGGCAGAGCTGGACCTCAAGGTTGAGGGGCTTTCACCCAGCCCCTAGAGCCTGGCACATTGAAATTGGACTTGTTGTTGTTGTTGCTAGGTGCCATCAAGTCATTTCCAACTCATAACGACCCCATGCACAGCAGAATGAAACACTGCCTGATCCCACACCAGCTCCATGATTCCTGTTACGCTTGAGCCCATTGTCACAGACACCATTTCAATCCATCTTGTTGAAGGCCTTCCCCTCTTTCCTTGACCATCCACCTTACCAAGCATGACATCCTTCTCCAGGGAATGGTCCCTTCTGACAACATGGTAAAAGTAGCTGACACAAGTCTGGCCATTCTTGTTCCCAAGGAGTATTTTGGGTACACTTCCTCCAGGACAGATCTGTTAGTTCTTTTAGCAGTCCATGGTACTTTCAGCATTCTTCACCAGTACCACAACTCTAAAGCATCAACTCTTCTTCAGTCTTTCTTAGTCATTGTCCAGCTCTCACATGCATATGAGGTGATTGGAAATATCATGGCTTGTGTCAGGTGCACCTTAGTCCTCAAGGAGACAACCTTGCTCTTCAGCACTTGAAACAGTTCCTTTGCGGTTGACCTGCCCAGTGCTATATGCCATCTAATGTCCTGACTGCTACTTTCATTGGCATCAATTGTAGAATCAAGCAAGGTGAATTATTTGACAACCTCAATCTTCTCTCCATTTATTCTGATGCTGCTTATTGGTCCAGTTGTGAGGATTTTTGTCTTCTTTATATTGAGATGTAATCCATACTGAAGACTATATT
>NW_006922676.1:327104-327694 GCF_000298275.1 Orycteropus afer afer | reverse complement strand
CACTTGACTGCTAACCAGAAGGCTGGCGGTTCAAACCCACCAGCCACTCCTCGGAAGGAAGATGGGGCAATCTACCTCCGTAGTGATACTGCCTCAGAAACCCAAGGAGGGGTCACTATGACTTGACGGCACATAACAACAACAACAACAACAGTTGTGTATAAGAGATACTTTAGATTCAAAGGAGCTCTGGTGGCACGGTGGTTAAAAGCATTCCACTACCAAGAAAAAAATTGGTGTTTTGAACTGACTAGCCACTCCACAGTAGAAGGATGAGGTAGCCTGTTTCTGCAAAAATTTACATCCGCGGAAATCCTATGGGGATGTTCTATTGCATCCTACAGGTTCACTATGGGTCAGAATTGACTACATGGCAGTGGGTTTGGTTTCAGTTTTAGATTCAATGATACGGATGAGTTGAAAATAACAGGACGGGAAGAAATTACACCATGCAAACAGCAACCATAACAAAGGTAGAGTGGATCTATTAATGTCAGGTAAAATATGCTTTGAAACAACATTTATTACTAGATATAAAGGGGAGATTAATTTATAATGGTAATAGTGGTATTTCAGCAGGAAGATACAGC
>NW_006922676.1:321720-326724 GCF_000298275.1 Orycteropus afer afer | reverse complement strand
TTTCTATGCTGGGTGCAATGATTAAATGCTTAATTGTTACCTGAAAGGTCAGCAGTTCAAATCTACAGGAGAAAGATATGGCAGTATTCATCCATAACGAGTACGCTCTTGGCACAGTTCTTCTCAGATCTATAGGATTGCAATGAGTTGGAATTGATTCAACAGCGATGTCTTCTTTATTTTACATTTTTTTTGAACTTATCCTGCCACCAAGTTGCTGACTCATAACCCTGAGGAAGAGTGTTTTATCAAGGACTCAATGTTGATCTTGTATACTGGCAGATGGGGTGCTCCAAATGGCTGTAGCCAAGTAAGCCTTGGGGAGTGAAAGTCTACATTGCTAATCCCATGTATAACCTCCATTCCTCCCACCCTGGCCACTTAATTCATTAGCCCATTGGACAGTGACAGCAGTGCCCAGCAGTGCCTGGTTAAAAAGGCTGAATGATATCCACACAACTTATCATTCTGTCCTCTTGATTGTTAAAAAGACACAAATATCGTCATTTTTCTTAACCACTCTGAGAGGTTTATCCACACACCCTTTCCTCATATCTCCTTGTCACCAGTTATACAATAAATTCGGTCTAGAACCACTCTTGGTACTGTTTCTTTGATACGTTAATTAGATCATATTATAGTAAGGTAAGTTCTAAAGTTTATCAATTCTGAATTTAAAAAAAAAGCAGGTTAGAAACAGACATGCACACATAGGGGAGGATAGATATCGTGTGAGGATCACTTACAACCCAAGGAGCCAAGAAACTCTCAAAACTACCAACAAGGAAGGGATTGACAGGGTTGAGACCCTGATTTGGAATTTTAATGTCAAGAAATGTGAGGAAATAAAAATTCTGCTCCTTAAAACACCCACTGGTGGTATTTCTGTTACTGCAGCACTAGGAAACTAAGAAAATTAATAATTAATAAATTAAAATTTAAAATATTCCCCAATCAAAAAGTCTTTACTAGTGAATTTTATCAAAGATTTAAAGAGGGAATCATACAAACACTATTTAGAAAACTGAGGAGAATGAAAAGTTCTCAACTAATTATATGAGAACAATAGCACCCTCATATCCAAGCTATAAAATAACATCCACAAAAAAACCCTAAATTCCAATATCTTCCATGAATGTTTACACAAAGCATTCTGGAAAAAATAGTAGCAAAGCAAATTAAAAAAATGCAAGGTTTGTTTTATATCCAAAACCAAATTAATGTAATATACCATGATACGTTAATAGATGTATTTGATAGAATAAAATATGAAAGAAAGTAAAATACAAAATCCACATAATTCTCTCAATAGTCAGAAATAAAAGGATAAGATCCAGTACTTATTCATAATAAAATTTGTTTACAGTTTTGTTACAGAAGAGATATTCTTCAACCTGATAAGGAACACCTATTAATAACTGTAGTGAAAGTTATACTTAATGGAAAAAGAATGAACACTTTTCCAATAAGAAAGGGAGCAAGTCAAGTCTATCCTTTCTTGTTTCTCCAACAATTAGTGCAATAAAGCATGAAAAAGAAATAAAGGGTGCTTGGATTTTAGAGAAAGAGGTAAAATTGCATTCTTTTTAGATGATATTGTCTCATACATAGATAATAATAAGAATTAAACAAAACAAAACAAAACAAAAAACATACCAGAAACATTAAAGGTGTACAGAAATTCACACAATAGAAAAACAACATCCAGCAATAAATTGTATTTCAATAGAGTAGCAATGAAAACTATAAAAATTAAGAATACATTTCAATTTACAAAAGTATCAAAAATAATAAAGTAGAAATAAATTTAACAAAATGAGTGCAAGATTCACACGATAAATGACAAAATTTCATTGAAGGAATTAAAGAAGATGTAAATAAATGGAGGAATATTTGATATCCATAGATTTAGAACATTCAATATTGTTAGAACAGCAATTCTTACCAAAATACATCATGCTCAATTGGGACAATTTGTTCCAATTAAATTAATTATAATTAATGAGGTTTAAAAACCTTGTTCTACATCCTACTTTGGTAAGTAGTGACTGGATACAGAAGTGGACTAGACTCCATCTGGTGAAAGAGGCTGCATGAGAACAGTGAAAAAAGAGATATACCGAGCTGTGGACTGTCACCAATCCTGATGGCACAGACAGCTAAGATATTGCCAAGTTATATTAGGACCTAAGAATTAGTCTAAAGATCTGCCCTGCTACGCAGGGGCTGCATGGAGGACTGCACTGATGGCTGGACAAATAGCAGCAAAGCAAATCTAAAATAATTTTACTTTCATTTTTTGTTTCTTTTATTACCCAGTCATTCTTAAGTAGGGTGTTGTTCAGTGAATAAAAGGGGAGGCGGGGAAGAGGGAGATAGGCTGAGCTGTGGACTTTTGGCTGTCCGGAGGGTGCAGTCATTTTGAATATTTACAAGTGGTTCGACCATTTTGCATATTTAAAGCAAAAGCATTCTCTTGGATTATAGGGACCTAAGAATAGGCTCAACTTGTGGGGACAGCAAACACATACCGGACACTGTGAACTGGAAAGGTGTGATATTCCCCTTGTTACTCTTATACCTTCTTCCCTCTTGGTTAATGGAGTTGAAGCCATACCTCATTCCCACTCATCTTCTGGGCTGGCAGGAATTCCATCCCAGTCTGTGTGCTCTGACAGAGCCTGGGCGTCCTGCCCCGCCTCACCCATATTTTTTAATTTTAAGTTTGTTTATTTTGCTCTGTTTTAAAATTATTATTATTATTTGTCCTTTTTATTATTTTTCTTTATTCTTCCCTTCCCAGGTTCTAGTTTTTAGCTTTTTCTCTCATTCCTTTTCTTGGTTCACATTTTTTTTCCTGTCGTTCTCCCCATTCTTTTTCTTTTTCCATTTTTCCCATTTTTTCTTCATTATTTTTGTACTCTACCTCTTTTCTCATATTCACCCCCCACAGATATTTTTTCAACTTTTTTCTATTCACATTTCTTATGGCTTTTAAAAGTATTTCTTTAAATACTTTCTCTCATTTATTGCTTTCCCTCTTTTTTTTTTTCCTCTTTTTGGTGACTGTTATGGTGTGTTTATGTGGTGTGTGTTTTTTGTCCTGTTGCTTTAACTTTTTTATGATTTTTCTATTATTGTTTTTGTCTAACTGAGCGGGAGACAGCAATCATGCCCATATGACCCAACCACACCTGTACCTCCTGCAGATCCTCTTATTGAGTGAGGGCCACCACTTCCTTCTGCACCAACTGGCCATCAATACATAATTACCAATAAGAGCCTGACTCACCCTTAGCTGTTCTTCACAAACAGTTAAAGGAGATCTGTGCAGCCACTCTCATTGTCTATCACATCCAACAGGAGACAGATGATGAGTGCATAAGTGGTGGCAACTAACAAAAAGAGAAGAGAAGTGTAGTACCCTACTTATTCATATACATAAAAAACACAAAGAAAATGAAAATTGGGAATGAATCACTCCAACACATAATCACCCATTAAAGATAAATATGAAAAGTCACAATGTCTCGGAGATAAAAGATCATCACAGTCCACACAAAGAAACAAGAAAAGCAGTAGATACAAGAGACCAGGATATAGAGCCAGAACACATCTCCAAGGAAGAAGCAGCATTGGAATTTCCTGATGAGGAATTCAAAACAATTGTATTTAGGTATCTTCAATGGATTGAGAGACAGATCAAGGAAAACACTGACAAAATTAAGGAAAACACAGACAAAATCCTAGAACAACTTTGGAAGAAAATACAAGAACAAAATGACAAAATAAACAAAACATTAGAAATGATACAATCTCTATAGATAGAAATCCAGAAGACTAACACTAAATTTTCAGAAATAGATAACACAGTGAAAGGGAAAAGGAATAGAATATAATCAATGGAAGACAGAATTAATGAGATTGAAGACAAATAACTGAATACTTCTTTGGAAAGAGATCAATTGGAGAAAAAGATTAAAAAAAGAGAAGAAGAAGAACAAAGCCTAAGGCTCTTGTGGGATACCATCATATGGAATTATCTATATGTAATTGGAATTTGAAAACAGGAAGAGAAAAATAAAAACACTGAGAAAATTGTCCAAGATTTGTTGGACTTAAACTTCCTTGATATGATGAAAGATGAGAATATATCCATTCAGGAAGTCCAATGAACCCCAAACAGGATAGACCCCAAAAGAAAATCACCAAGATATATCATCATCAAATTCATCAAAACCAAAGACAAAGGAAGAATCCTGACAGCAGCATGGGAAAAAATGAAAAGTTATCTACAAAGGGAAATCGATAAAACTAAGCTCTTATTTCTCAGCAGAAATAATGCAGAAGAGGAAGCCATGGGGTGTTATACATAAAAACCTGAAAGAGAAAAAAACTTCCAACAAAGAATTATATACCCACCAAAACTGTCTCTTGAATATGATGGTGAAATGAGGAGATTTAAAGATAAGAAGAAATTAAGGGAATTTGTTAAAACCAGACAAACCTTACAAGAGATACTAAAGGTAGCCTTTGGACAGAGAACCAATAATAGCAAACAACAAACAACTATTAATACTCATGATGACATAACCTAGAAACTAACCCAGTTATGGAAGTATCCAAAGTAATATAAGCTTGCAAGCTTGTAAACAAGGAGCCAGAAACATCAATTGGCAAATGAGGACAATTACCAGAAAAAGAGGGAAAAAACAGTGTAGTTACAGAACTTCTAAATGGTGAGGAAGTCAAGAGAGTTGCAAGATAGAATGGACTATTCTAAACACAGGGAGAAAATTATAAATCACAGGGTAACCTCAAAGAAAAATGATAAACCTTCATATCACAATAAAAAAGAAGATGAGCACAAGTACTTAGTAAATACTAAAACAACAGCAACAAAGAAAATAATAATACAATTCATAACCATTGAGCTCATCACAGAAACTTAAATGGAGCAAAGAAATCAGGAACATCATGAAAAAATTCATGACAAAATGACAG
>NW_006922676.1:319855-321368 GCF_000298275.1 Orycteropus afer afer | reverse complement strand
TGGACCATAATGCTGTGTGGTTTAAGAAATTATGATGTGGGTTGTTCCAATGATGGGATCAGATGTGTATGTTTTGAGCAGCCAATCTGTTGAAAGGAAGTTTCCCTAAGGGTGTGGCCTGCTTCCAGTATATTTATGGACATCCTGGGAAAAGAGACACTCTTCTGTAGATCGGGATTCTGTTGTGCTGCCTACAACTGTCCATGAGCGAACAATCCACCATTTGGCCTGGAGATCTTGGATTCGTCATTCATTGGAGTCAACAGCCAGTTTGCTACTTGCCAACCTTGAGCTCCTCAGCCCCTGCAGCTGCATGAGTCAGGAAAACCCTTCAGCTTGACATTTGATCCAAGAACTTTGGACTTCCCAGCTTCTATAAGTGTGTGACCCATTTTCCTAAGAAAAATTTCTCTTTCTCTCTCTATATAAGTTTTACTGGTTTTGTTTCTTCAGAGAACCCAGTCTAACACATTTGGTACCAGCAACGGGGTTCTAGAGAGACAGAATCATAAGGATGGGCTTCCTAAATTGGTTCTCCAATTTGATTAACCATAAAGATACTAGTGACCCTGCCTCTGTTAGTAAAGAGGGCCCTGCTAATCCGTGGTGTGAGGTGGCAACATTAATATGCAAAATAGCACCACCAATAGATCAAGTACTTGTGAGAAGTGATGCTTTGGGTGATCGCATATTTGATACTTTTTTTGCAATTTTGTCAGCATGAGGAATATAAGGAAGCTGGTTGGTTGGTCCTACTTACACTAGACAAAGTGGTGAAAGAGAGAGAGGAGCTCAGGGCTGCTGAGTCACAGCTTCAGCACCATGTAAAAGACCTCAATGTTTCCAGTTGTGCTCTGAAATAAACCCTTATTTCTTCTAGTAACAGAGCTGATACTGCCAAAAACCAAATCCAGACTCTTATTGTAAGGGTGGCTGAATTACAATACCAATTAAATGACTCACACAGAATGGTGTGTGAAGTTAAAGTGAGGCCATTTATTGGAAAAAAAAAAAATGGGATCCTGAAACCAGGAATGAGGACATATGGGCAAATAGCCAGGAAAATCTGGATATGGAGCCTGTAAATTCTGTTGAATCCCTCTCACCTGAAGGGATTACTGTAAAACCATTATTCCCTCTAACTCAGTTTTATGGGATTAACCCAACTATTCCTCTTAGGTCGTGGCCTGAGGCAGAGGCCATGGAAGATATTACTGAATGTTCTCAGGAAGTGCCCCAACCACCCATTATTGCTGCTAGACCTATAAACTGAAGTTAAGTCCAAGGGAGCCCCAAAAGTGAAATACAAAGTGTGACTGATGAGGTGGTATGCTACACTCAAAAAGACCTACTTGACTTTGCTAACATGTACAGACAGAAACCTGGAGAATATGTATGGGAATGGCTATTGAGGGTGTGGGATAATGGTGCAAGGAATGTAACATTGGATCAGTCTGAATTAATTGATTTAAACCCAATAAGTACGGACTCTTCATTCAGTGTTTCAACTTGA
>NW_006922676.1:316924-317910 GCF_000298275.1 Orycteropus afer afer | reverse complement strand
TGTCTGTAGTAGATAGAGATGCTGTTTGGAGTCTTTGGCAGGTCCCTATTGGTGAATCACAATGCAGACCCTTGGGATTTTGGAGCAAAGCCCTGTCATTCCCTGAAAATGATGACTCTCCTTTTGAGAAACAACTTTTAGCTTGTTATTGGGCTTTAGTAGAGAATGAACACCTAACCATGGGCACCAAGTCACCATGAGACCTGAGCTGCCCATCATGAACTGAGTGCTGTCTGATGCACAGAGTCATAAAGTTGAACGTGCACAGCAGCACTCCATCATCCATCATTAAATGGAAGTGGTATATTAGAGATCGGGCTCAAGAGGGACATGATGGCACAAGTAAATTGCATGAGGAAGTGGCCCAAAACCCTATGGTCTCCACTATAGTTCATTACCTTCCCTCTCCCAGTCTGCACCTATGGCCTCATGGGGAGTTCCTTATGATCAGTTGACTGAGGAAGAGAAAACTTGTGCCTGGTTTATAGACGGTTCTGCGTGATATGCAGGCACCATTCGAAACTGGACAGCAGCAACACTGCAGCCCCTCTTGGAGACTTCCTTGAAGGACAATGGTGAAGGGAAATCCTCTTAAAGGGCAGAATTTTGAGTTGTGCATATGGCTGTTCACTTTGCATGGAATGAGAAATGGCCAGATGTGCGATTATATACGGATTCATGGGCTGTTGCTAATGGCTTGGCTGGATGGTCTGGGACTTGGAAGGAGCATGATTGGAAAATTGGTAACAAGGATGTATGGGGAAGAAGTATGTGGATAGATCTCTCTAAATGGGCCAAAGGAGTAAAGATACTTGTGTCTCATGTGAATGCCCACTAAAAGGTGACCTTGGCAGAGGAGGACTTTAATAATCAGGTGGATAGGATGACACGTTCAGTGGAAACTAGCCATCCTTTTTCCCCAGCTACTCCTGTCATTGCTCAATGGGCTCATGAACAAAGTGGCCATGGTGGCAGGGATGGAGGTT
>NW_006922676.1:314312-316744 GCF_000298275.1 Orycteropus afer afer | reverse complement strand
AAATATCAGCTATGACCACATGACCAGTTGCAGAAATGAGGACTGTGATTGTTATATTTCTTCATTATATATGTGCATCAAATAGTTTTATTTCCTTCTGTTATGAACTGTGAAATGTAAATAAGGTTAATGTGTTTTGGTTGTATGTGTGTTAGCGCATCATGTTAGGCACAAATATAACTTTGTAACTGTCCTTATTTAGAGATTATATATGGTTAAGAAGATGTGTACAACTGCCATGTTGACAAGGGGTGGACATTGATAATTGGAGCTATGTGTCAACTTGGCTGGACCACAATTCTGTGTGGTTTAAGAAATTATGATGTGGATTGTTCCAATGATGGGGTCAGATATATGCATTTTGAGCAGCCAATCAGTTCAATGGGACTTTCCCCAGGGTTAAGGACTCCTTCCAGTATATTTATGGACATCCTGGGAAAAGAGACACTCTTCTGTGGATCAGGATTCTGTTGTGTTACCTACAACTCTCTGTGAGCAAACAATCCACCATTCAGCCTGGAGACCTTGGATTCATCATTTGTTGGAGTCAACAGCCAGTATACCACCTGGCAACCTAGAGCTCCTCAGCCCCTGCATCTGCGTGAGTTGGGAAAAGCCTCCAGCTTGAGGTTTGATACAAAAACTTTGGATGTGCAGGCTTCTATAAGTGTGTGAGCCATTTTCCTAAGATAAATTTCTCTTTCTCTATATATATAAACTTTACTGGTTTTGTTTCTCTAGAGAACCCAGTCTAACATATAGACTAAAAGTCAAAGGTTGGAAAAAGATATATCAAACAAATGGCAATCAAAAATGAGCAGGAGTGGCAATATTAATTTCTGATAAAATTGACTTTAACACAAAAGCCACCATAAGAGACAAGGAAGAGCATTATATAGTGATTAAAGCATCAATCAAACAAGAAGATACAAACATAATAAATATCTATGGATCCAATGAAAGAGTCCCAAAATACATAAATCAGATTTTAAGAGTTGAAAAAACAAATAGATAATTCCATAGTCACTTTAGGACATCTCTTAGTACTATCATGCCCTTAGTACTATCATGGTAGGAGTCTTTAATATACCACTTTCAGTGAAAGAACTGGAAAGAAATTCGACACAGACACAGAAGAACTAACCAATACAATCCATCAACTTCACCTTATAGAAATCTACAGAACACTTCACCCAACAACAGCACAATATACTTTCTTTTCCAGTACACAAGAACATTCTCCAGGATAGACCATATGTTGGGCCACAAAGTAACAAATAAATTTAATAAATTTAAAAACGCTGAAATACTGCAAAACATCTTCTCAGATCACAGTGCTATAACATTAGAAATCAACAATAGGAAGATCAATGGAAAAAGAGTGAACACATGGAAAATGAACAACACCCTACTTAAGAATGACTGGGTAGTAGAGGAAATAAAAAATGAACTTAAAAAAATTATTTGAATTGAACCAGGATGAAAACACAACATACCAAAATCTTTGAGACACATAAAAAGCAATGATCAGAGGCAAATTTACATCAAAAAAGAAGGAAGAGTCAAAAATAATGCCTTAAACAACAATGAGAAATTTCCAACAATCAGGAAAATAACAGCAAGAAAATACTTCATTCACCAGAATAAATGACATAATAAAGTTCTGAGCAGAAATAAATGGAACAGAAAATAGAAAGACAATAGAAAAAATTCACAAGATTAGAAGATGGGTTATTAAAAAGGTTAATTAAATTGACAAACCACTGGCAAATTTAACAAAGGAAAAGAGGGAGAGAATGCAAATAACACAAATAAGAAACAAATTGGGCAACATTACAACAGAACCAACTGAAATATAAAAGATAATACCAGGATACTATGAAGAATGGTACTCCAACAAATTTGAAAATTTGGAAAAAATGGACAGATTTCAAGAAACACACTACTTACCTAAACTAATGCAGAATGAGGTGGAACAGTTGAACAGACCTATAACAAAAGAAGAAATATAACAGTTCATAAAAAAAAAGAAAAAAAATTACCAACAAAAAAACCTGGCCCAGAGTATTTCACTGGAGAATTCTACCAAACGTTCAGAGAAGAACTGACACCAATCCTACTCAAGCTATTCCAGAACATAGAAAGGATTGAATCCTCCCAAAATAATTTTATGAAGCAGGCATAAATTTGATACTAAAACCAAGCAAAGATGTCACTAAAAAGGAAGACTACAGACCAATATTTCTCATGAATATAAATGCACAAATCTTCAACAAAATCCTAGCCAATAGACCCCAACAACATATCCAAAAAATAATACATTATGACCAAGTGGGGTTCCTATCAGGTATGCAAAGATGGTTCAATATTAGAAAAACAAATCATTGCAATTCATCACATAAATAAAACAAAGTAGAACCACATGATCATAT
>NW_006922676.1:299939-301288 GCF_000298275.1 Orycteropus afer afer | reverse complement strand
AGGAGAATAATGAAAAAATGGGAAAAATGCAAAAAGACATAAAAGAAATGGGTTAACCATGAGAAAAAAGGAAAAAAAAAAAATATATATATTTTTTTCAACCAAAAACAGGAAAGAAAAAAAGCTAAAAACTGGGACCAGGGGGAAGAAGAATAAAGAATAATAGTAAAAAGGACAAAAGTATTTAATAATAGTAGTTTTAAAACAGAGAAATACAAACAAACTAAACACCAGGAAAAAGAAAGAGAAAATGAAAAAAAAAAAATGGTGGATGACAGGGCAGGGCACCTAGGCTCCGTCCGAGCACACAGATTGGGATGGAGTTTCTGTGGGCCCAGAAGGTGGGTGGGAGTGGGGGATGGTCGCACGTTCATTCACAACTGGGTGTGGAGTATAAGAGTAACAAGAGGAATGTCTCACCTTTTCAGTTGTTCAGGTCCACAGCGTCCTTGGGGTTGCTGGCAAGCAGAACCTGTTCTTAAACCCCTGGAATCTGGGAGAGTGTTGTCTCTTTAAATATACAAAATGATCAAGCGGCTTTTAAATATTCAAAATGGTGGCACCCTCTGGACAGGCAAAAGTCCACAGCTCAGCCCGCCTTCCTCTTCCCTGCTGTTTCGCCTTTTATTCACCAACCACCAGAGCAGTCCTCTGTGCAGTCCTTTGCTAGCAGTGTTGATTTTTAGGTTAAATCTTAGGTCCTACCACCACTCAGGAATCTACAAGGTGTCTGCCATCAATATCATTCAGGATTGCTGCCAGACCGCTGCTCTATATGTCTCCTTTTTTGGTATTTTCATGCAAATTCTTCTGCTAGTTGGAGTTTAGTCCACTTCTATATTCTTCCCTTGAAGGCCCAGGGGTCTAGTATTATTTTCTGTGTCTGTGTTAATTGGTTCCCCTTTTCTTTGCTGAAGAGGGTCTATGCAGTCTTTTTGCCTAGTCCGCCATCTTGGAATCTCCTTGTGGACTTGTTTAATTGTCTTTAACTTCAAGTTGAACTTGCATATGAGCAGTTGATGGTCTGTTCCACACTCAGCTCCTGGTCTGGTTGTGGTGGGAGATATTGAGCTTTTCCATTGCCTCTTGCCACAGATGTAGTCAATCTGATTTCTGTGTGTTCCATCTGGTGAAGTTCACATGTACAGCTGCTGTTTGTGTTGTTGAAAAAAGGTGTTTGCAATGAATAAGTCATTGGTCTTGCGAAATTCTACCATGGGATTTCCAGCATTATTTTTGTCACCAAGGCCAAATTTTCCAACTACCGGTGATTCTTCGTTTCCAACTTTTGCATTCCAGTCACCAGTGATAATTAACACATCCTGATTGCATGTTTGGTCAATTCCAAA
>NW_006922676.1:296706-299339 GCF_000298275.1 Orycteropus afer afer | reverse complement strand
GTCTGTCTCAGTCTGCAAGCCGGGCTGATACCTGTGCACCATGTGCACCCCACTGGGTTTGAAACACCAGTGGCACAGCCTCAAGACTCACAGCAACATGTCACCATTGTAGGAAAAACCAACAGACAAGATTTTCTCCCTTAGCCACTGGAAACCTCTCTAACCACCCTTACCTGGATCCCTGTGGCTGACTCCTCGATCTGTTCTGGTCCCCTTTGCCTTTTCTGTCCTCTCCCTGCTTTCCCTCCTCACTTCTTGTGGGGTGTGGCCTGGGTTCCCTCTCCCCACCCAGATCCCTGCAGCTGAACCCTTGATCTGTTCCAGTCCTCTTTGCCTTTTCTGCCCTCTCCCTGCTTTCCCACCTCGCTGCTTATGGGGCATGGCCTGGGTTCCCTCTCCTCACCTGGATCCCTGCAGCTGACTCCTCTCATTAGCCATTAGAGAGACACAAATGAGAAAAAATGAGATATCATCTCACCCCAGCACTAATAGCAAAGTTCAACTAGACAGAAAATAACAAATTCTGGTGAGGATGTGGAGAGATTGGGACACTCATACACTGCTGGTGGGACTGTCAAATGATAAAATCACTGTGGAAAATAGTACGGTGATTCTTTAAAAAGTTGGGATTAGAAATACCATTTGACTCAGCCATTCTATTACTAGGTATATATCCTAAAGAAGTGTGAGCCAGGATAAGAACAGATATATGCACAACCATGTTCATCATAGCACTATTTACAATAGCAAGAAAATGGAAACAACATAGGTTCCCATCAACAGAAGAATGCATAAGCAAACTATGATACATACACACAATTGACTACTATGCAACCCTAAAGAATAATGTAGAGTCTGCAAAACATTGCATAACATGGATGAACTTGGAGGACATTATGCTGAGTGAAATAAGTCAATCACAGAAGGACAAATATTGTATTAGTTCATTATTGCAAAAAGTCAAGGAAAGTTTTTTATATGGAAGAAAAGTTTCTTTGTTGGTTACCAGGGGTTGGAGGGCAGGATAGGGAACACTGCTAGATGGGTAGAGACAAGTATTGATTTGGGTGAAGAGAAAGGCGATGTACCAAATGTGAGTGATCAACATAGTGGCATTGAGGAAGAGGAAGACATAGACATGTCGATGGGAGGTACAGACAACAAAGATGAACCCTTTTGCACATAAACTACTGCATGGTCAGTGATGGCAAACATTGATATATGGGTGGATAGATGTGTGGACAGGCTGAACAATTAAGTTTGTCTCTGCAGGGGAGAGTGTGGCCATGACCATATATATAGTTGGCAAATAATGTTTCTCCAAGTGTATTTGTATGTTTTGTAACAATATCCAGAGGTACAGACAACAAAGATATACACTTTTACATACACAATAATGCATTACCAGTAATAACAAACATTAATCTACTGGTAGACACATCAGTAAACAGGTTGAATGATTAGGTATGTCTATGCAAAAGGGAATACACCAAGGGGTTCTTGCAAGATGGCCAAATTGGCAGATAAGCTACACAGACCCTCTGCAACAAAACTATCAGAATCCAATTGAAACTGATGCAGAAGATGATCTTGGAACACTGACATTTGAAGGCAAGGATAAAGAAGTGGATTAAATACCAACTAGTAGAAGAACCTGAATGAAAATAGTGAGTAAGGAGACAAATGGAGCTGCAGATGACAGGCTGTCCTGAAGGCACAGCCATTTTGGTTGTATCCCAGTAGTAACCTAAGAATTGGCTCTGCTCACCAAATAATGCATGGGGAAGGGGTGCATTGGTTCCTGATAACCAGAAAGGAAAACAGGGAAGGAGACCAAAAGACCTGTGGACTTCCAGCAACTGTCCTGGTGGTGCAGCCATTTTGAATATTCATAAACAGAAAGCATGATCACCTTGAGTATATGCAAGTGGCATGCTTACCTGGATGTTGACAAAAGAGTGGGTTCTGCTTTCCAAGGACAGAAAGGGCAGCTGGACTGGAGGGTGACTACTGGAAAGGTGCAATATTTCCCTTATTAATCTTATACCCCACACACTCTTGGTGAATAGAGGTGTGGCTATCTCCTGCCTCTACCCACCTTCTTAACCAGCAGGAATTTCATCCCAGTCTGTACCCTGACAGAGCCTGGGTGCTATGTCCCACTCCATCCCTCTACAATTTTGTTTTTGATTGTTTCTTTATAAATTACTCTTTTTATCTTCCTCCTTTCTTCCATTTTTGTTGTCTCTTTCACATTGCATTTTTTTTCCTTTTCCCTTTTCCTAGTTCCTTTTTTTTCTTCTTTCCTTTGGTTCTTCCCATCCCTCATTTTTCCTTTTGCAGTTTTCCCATTTTTCTTTACTATTCTTTTAGGTAAGTCAGCCCAGGGTTACAGGTGAGGAGAGACAACTCAGGGATGCCCAAAGTAGCAGGCAGGAAGAGCAGAAGAAAGGGGATTAAAAGCCAGGAACCCAGACAGAAGAGCAGTCAGCCCCAGGGTTACAGGTGAGGAGAGACAACTCAGGGATGCCCAAAGTAGCAGGCGGGAAGAGCAGGAGAAAGGGGATTAAAAGCCAGGAAGCCAGAGAGAAGAGCAATCAGCCGAAGGGATTAGGTGAGGAGAGGCAACTCAG
>NW_006922676.1:294013-295236 GCF_000298275.1 Orycteropus afer afer | reverse complement strand
ATTCCCTGGAGAAGGATGTCATGCTTGGTAGGGTGGAGGGTCGACGAAAGAGGGGGAGGCCTTCAACGAGATCGATTGACATGGTGGCTGCAATGATGGGCTCAAGTATAGCATGGATTGTGGGGCTGGCGCAGGATCGGGCAGTGTTTTGTTCTGCTGTGCATGGGGTCGCTATGAGTTGGAAATGACTCAACGGCACTTAACAACAACAACAACATTCTTTTAGGTATTGTTCTTTTCTCTCATTCCTCCCTCCTCAGATATTGTGGCTTTTTCCCCCCTCATTAACTTTCTGCTATGGTTTTTTAAATATATTTTGAAAATACTTATGCATTACGGTTTTTCCCATTTCTTCCTGTTTTTTATGCAGTTTCAGGTTTTTGTTTTCTTCCTTTATATTTTGATGTTTTTAAAATGCTTTTTTGGTCTAACTAAATGGAAGACAGCATCTGATCCAACACAACCAAACCATACCTGCACCTCTTGCAGCGCCATCCTCTGAGTGAGCACCACCATTTGCTTTTGTACCAAGTAACCAATGATAGATGATGGCCAATAGCAGCTCAACTCACCCTTAATGGCTCCTTATGAACAGCTAACCAAGATCTGTGTACAGAGTCTCATTCTTTTTCATACAGTAAGCATAAATAAAACCCTATCACATTGTGTCAGAGACAACTGACTGTCACAGTTGACACAAGAAGCAAAATAAAGTAGTAGAAAAAAGGGACCAGGGTACAAAACCAGAAAATATCCTTGAGGAAGAAGCAACATTTGAACTCCTTGATAAAGAATTCAAAATAGTTATATTTGGTTACCTTCAGCAGATTGAGAGACAGATCAAGGAAAACACTTATGAGATAAAAGAAACCACTGACAAAATTAAGGTAAACAAAGGGAAAACTCTACAACAATCTAGGAAAACAATACAAGAACAAATTGACAAAATAAACAAAAAATTCAAAATAGTACAAAAACAACAAATAGAAATCCACAGGATTAATACTAACATTTCAGTAATAGATGACACATGAATGGTCACAGGAGTAGAATTGAATCAATAGAAGACAGAATTAAGGCATTGAAGATAAATATCTCAATACTACCTTGTTAAGGGATCAAGCAGCCAAAATATCAAAACAAAATGAAGGAAGACTAAGATTCAGGTGGAATACCATCGAGAGGAATAACCTATGTGTAACTGGAATTCCAGAACAGGAAGA
>NW_006922676.1:292519-293738 GCF_000298275.1 Orycteropus afer afer | reverse complement strand
CAATAAAGAATCCTGAAAGCAGCATAGGAAAAATGAAAAGTTTCCTATAAGGACAATCAGTAAGACAAAGCTCTGATTTCTTGGCAGAAACCATGCAGGCAAGAAGGCAATGGGAGATATATATAAAACTTTGAAAGAAAAAAAAAATCCAGCCAAGAATTATATACCTAACGATATTGTCCCTCAAATATGAGGGTGACATTATGAGATTTCCAGATAAGCAGAAATCAAGCTAATTTTTTAAAACCAGACCAATCTTACAAGAGATGTTAAAGAGAGTCCTTCTGATGGAGAACCGACAACAGCAAACAAACCAATCATTAACACTCATGATGACACCAACCCAATTATAGAAGTATCTAAAATAAAATAAGCTTACAAGACTATAAACAGGGAAGCAGAAACATCACTTGGTAAATGAGAACAGCTACAAACCAGAAAGACAGAATAAATTAATGTAGTTACAGAACTGCTAAATGGTGAGGAAATTAAGACAATTACAAGATAAAACAGACTGTTTTAAATTTGGAAGAAAATAATAAATCACAGGGTAACCATAAAGAAAAATAATAAATTTTTGCATCAAAATTAAAAAGAGGACAATCACAAATACTGGAATAATAATAATGAAGGAGATGATAACACAATTCATAAACAAATTGAGCTCAGCATAGAAAAATATATGAAACAAATCAGCAACACTACAAAAAAATACATAACAAAATGACATCAATAAATTCATACTTATCAATAATTACACTGAATGTCAGTGGATTAAATGCACCACTCATGAGTCTGAGAGTTGCAGACTGGATAACATAACCCATCAATATGCTGTCTACAAGAGACTCACCTTGAACACAGAGGAAAAAAAATAAACTAAAATTCAAAGGTTGGAAAAAGACATACTAAGCAAAAGCCAACCAAAAAAGGCAGAAGTGGCAATATTAGTATCTGATAAAATAGACTTTAAGATAAAAGCCATCATAAGAGACAAGGAAGGACATTATATAATGACTAAAGGCTCAATTGAACAAGAGGACATAACCATAAAGTATATCTATACACACAATTAAGGAAACCCAAAATACATGAATCAGACATTAAGAAAATTGAAAAGACAAAAAGATGGCTCCACAATAATAGTAGGAGACTTTAATACAGCAGTTTCAAAAAGAGATAGAAAAACTGGAAAAAAACTCAACAAAGTTTCAGAAGG
>NW_006922676.1:288703-290379 GCF_000298275.1 Orycteropus afer afer | reverse complement strand
TACAAAGAAAACTACAAAACACTACTTCAAAAAACTATAAGAGATCTACATAAATGGAAGAACATACCATGGTCATGGATAGGAAGATTGAACATTGTAAAAATGTCATTACCACCCAAAGAAATCTATACAATCGTTGCAATCCCAATCCAGAATCCATCAAAATCCTTTAAAGACATGGAAAAAACAATCACTAAATTTATATGGGAAGGAAAGAGACCTCAGATAAGGAAAGCACTAGTGAAGAAGAAGAAAGTAGTAAGTCTCACACTCCCAGATCTCAAAATCTACCATACAGTTCCAGTTGTCAAACAGCCTGGTTTTGGTACAGTGACAAACAAATAGACAAGTGGAACAAAATTGAGAGCCCAGAAATAGTGTTCTAAAATTCCTGATCTTAACAATAGTATCCATAATTTGTTATGATCCACATAACCAAATGTCTTCACACAGTAAATAAAACACAGAGAAACATCTTTCTGGTATTCTCTGCTTTGGCCAAGATCCACCTGATGTCAACTGATATCCTACATCCTCCTCTGAATCAAGTTTGAATTTTTGACAGTTTCCTGACAATGTACTGCTACAAACATTTTTAAATTATCTTCAGCAATATTTCATTTTCATATAATACTAATAATTTTCAATAATTTCTGTGTTCCATTGGATCGTGTTTTTTAGAAATTGATTCAGATATGAATCTCTTCCAGTTGATTGGCTAATTAACTCTCAATTTCTTAGCATAGGTGAGTGAATGCTTCTAACTTTGTATCCATTTGTTGAGGCATCTTAGTTGTTATTTCCTCAATTCCTGAAGCCTTGTTTTTTGCTAATACCTTCAGTGCAACTTGGACTTCTTTCTGCAGGACCAGCAGCTCTGAAATGGTTGAACATTTACCAATTGTTTTTCGGAACAGTGATTCTGTGTATCACTTCTATTTTCTTTGTCCTTTTTATATTTTTCTTAATATGAATTGAAAATATTTATTGAGCACCTACTATGTTCGAGGTGCTATGCTAAATTCTTTATTAGTTACTTATCATAAACTTTTTTATTATGATATGCATGAAAGTTCAGAGAGCAAATTGGATTTTTATTCAATGAGTCAGAATTGACTTGAATGCAGTGGATTTGGTTTTTGGTTTGGTCACAGTTCTTATTTTTGTAGAATATAAACTTTGTCATAAGATTGCTGATCATATGGTATTTCTATTTGCAAATTTTAAGGAATTGTAATACTGTTTTCCATAGTGGTTGGACCATTTTACAGTCTCACTAGCAATATATGAGTGTTTCAGTCTTTCCACATCCTTGTCAGCATTTGTTGTTTTCAGTTTTTGTGAACTTTACTATTAATGCTGGAGTGAGATAATATCTCATTGTTCTTTTAATTTTCATCTCTTTAATAGCTGTGGTGTTTTCAATCACCTCCTATGCATGTGAAAGTGGGACAATGAATAAAGAAGACCAAAGAAAAGTTGATGCCTTTGAATTATGGTGTTGGCAAAAAATACAGAAAGTACCATCGGCTGTCAGAAGAACAAACACATCTGTCCTGGGAGAAGTGCAGCCAGAATTCTTGTTGGAAATAAGAATGGCCAGACATTGACTCACCTACTTTGGTCATGTGGTCAGAAGAGACCATTCTCTGGGGAACACTTGGTAGAGTAAAGTA
>NW_006922676.1:286159-288388 GCF_000298275.1 Orycteropus afer afer | reverse complement strand
TTGTGAAGGTTTACAGAGTATATCAGTTTTCCATTCAACAGTCCATACACAAGTTTCATGCCATTTGTTTTAATCCTCACAAGGCAACAGCACTCATTCCACTTCCTGCCTGTGTATCTGGTTTCAATTTGTTATTTTTTTCTATCTCTTCTTGCCTTCTGAACTTTTTCCCTGAGCAAATACTACCCTTTTGATCTTGAGTAGTTGATGGTTCTAAGGAATGTGTACCTCCCTGGTGTTGTTTGCCATATAGACTTGTTTGTTGTTTGGCTGAAAGTTGAGCCATGGGGTTGATATCAGTTTCAGGCTTGAAGTATGACTGCAAGACTTAATCTCTGGGATTCCACCAGTCTCACAAGTGTCTATCTCAACCAGGAGCCTGGCCTTTTTAAGATTTTGAATTTTATTCCACATTTTTCTCCCATTCTATCCAGGACCATTTAATGTGATTTCTTTTAGAACAGTCAGTAGTGGTCACTTAACAACATCTAGTTCTTTTGGTCACAAGGTTGTGGAGGCTAAGGTTCATGTGTTCCATTAGTCCTTTGGACTAATTGTTTCCATGCATGTGCTCTTGATTTTACTCATTCATTTTTGCACTGGAAGGGGAGACAATAGTTGCACCTTCTATGGCCACTCAGGCCCCCATCACCACTCACCAAAGTAGGATGTAGAACACTGTCTTTATAGACTATGTTACACCAATTGACCTTTGTATCCCCCAAGACTATGGTCCTGAGCCCCAGGCCTAGTGACTCATTCCCTCAAGGTGTTTGGTTATGGCTAAGAAGTTTTAATAATTTTACATTCTGTATGCTCTACTATATTCATGGACATATTTGTATAATATGCAAATATAAATGTAGAAATATCTTCTGTCAAACTTATGAATATTCATGAGTGTAGTCCCATTCCCATCACTTGTCTTTCAGTTTGTCATTCTGTGGTGGCTTGTGTGTTGCTGTGAGGCTGTAGGCTATGCCATTGGTATTTTGAATACCAGCAGTGTCAACTGTGGGGGAAAGGTTTCATTGGAGCTTCAAGGCTAAGAGAGATAGAAAGAAGGGAGGGTCCATCCACTTCTGAAAAAAGTGGCCTCTGGAAACCTTATGAATAACAGTGAAACACTGTTTGATGTATTACTGGAAAAATTTATGAAGAGCCATGAAGCATTGTCTGATATAATGCCAGAAAATGAGTCCCTCCGATTAGAAGGTACTCAAAATGCAAGTGGGGAAGAGCTAGCTCCTCAAAGTAGAGTTGACCTTAATGACATGAATGGAATAAAGCTTTCAGGACCTTCATTGCTGGTGAGGCATGACTCAAAATAGGAAGAAACTGTTGCAAACATTCATTAATAATTGGAACATGGAATATATGAAGAATTGATCTAGGGATATTGGAATAGGCCAAAAATGAAATGGAACACATGAAGATCAATATTCTAGGCATTAGTGTGCTGAAATGGACTGGTACTGGCCATTTTGAAACAGACAACCATATGGTCTACTATGACAAGAATGACAAATTGAAGAGGAATTGTGTTGTATTCATCATCAAAAAGAACATTGGAAGATCTGTCTTGAAGCATACAGAAGTGGTTTAGACACCAACTAGTGGAAACACCTGAGTGAAAACAGTGAGAACAGAGATGGTCAGAGCAGTAGACTCTCAGCTACTCTGACAGGACCAACAGCCTGAATATTTCCAAATGGTGTTGGGACCTGAGAATTGACCTAAAGGTCAACCCTGGTCACCAAGGGCTGCAGGGATGACTGTGCTGGTGGCCTTTGACTAGGAAGGAAAACAGCAAGGAGGGACACTATCTGAGCTGTGCAGTTTCCGCTTTTCGGAGGGTTCAGCCATTTTGATTGTTTACAAGTGGTGGTCATTTTGGATATTTAAAGTGACAGAGGATACAGCCATTTTTAATGTTTACAAGTGGTGGCCATTTGGATATTAAAGTGACAGCATTCTCATTCGGATTCTAGGGATCTAAGCTTAAGTTCTGTTTGCAAAGGATGGCAGAGACATACGGGAGGCAGACAATGAGAAAGGAGACAGGTGGTGAGTGTATAAGTGCTGCTGACTAGTGAATAGAGGAGCACAGCACAGTACCCTGTTTGTGTAGATAACATACAAAGAAAACAAAAATCATGGGCAAGTCACTTCAACATACAATCACCAATTAAATATAAACACAAAAACATCACAATGCCTCCGAGACAA
>NW_006922676.1:269784-285329 GCF_000298275.1 Orycteropus afer afer | reverse complement strand
TATCCAAAGTAAATAAGACTACAAGATTGTAAACAGGGAACCAGAGACATCAATTGACAAATGAGGACAACTACAAACCAAAAAGAGGGAAAAAATTGTGAGTTACAAACTTCTAAATGGTAGGGAAGTCAAGACAACTGCAAGATAGAATGGACTGTTCTAAGCTTGGGAAGAAAACTATAAATCACAGTGTAATCTCAAAGAAAAATGATAAACCTTCATATCAAAATAAAAAAGAGGACCAGCACAAATATTTAGCAAATACTAAAACAATAGCAGTGAAGGAAATGATAGCACGATTCATAACAAAATGAGCTCAGACAGAAAATTTTATGGAACAAAGAAATCAACACCATGAAAAAGCACATAACAAAAATGACAGTAACAAATTCATACTTGTCAATAATTACATATCTGGCAAGGGACTTACCTCTAAGATTTATAGAAAACTCCAATGCCTCAACAGCAAAGAAATCAACAATCCAATTGAAAAATGTGCAGAAGACATGAATAGACACTTCACCAAGGAGGATATTCAGGTGGCTAGCTAATATATGAACAGATGCTCACAGTCATTGGCCATCAAAGAGATGTAAATCAAAACAACAATGAGATACCATCTCACCCCAGCACTGATGGCAAGGTTCAGAAACAAGACAGAAAATAACAAATGCTGGCAGGGATGTGGAGAGATTGGGACTCTCATACACTGCTGGTGGGACTGTGAAGTGATACAACGACTGTGGAAAACAGTGTGGTGATCCCTTAGAAAGCTGGAATTGGAGATACCATTTGACCCAGCAATCCCATTAGTAGGTATATATCCTAGAGAGGTGAGAGCCAGGACAGCAACAGATATATACACAACCATGTTCATCACTGCACTATTTACAATAGCAAAAAGATGGAAACAACCTATGTGCCCACCAATGGAAGAGTGGATGACCAAACTATGGTACATACACACACAATGGGATGCTATTACACATCAACAACTAATAATGCTCTAAAGAATAATGTTGTTGATGTTATGTGCCATCACATCAGACCCAACTCATAGCGACACTTCCTTGGGTTTCCGAGGTGGTATCACTTGGAAGTAGATTGCCCAACCTTCCTTCTGAGGAGTGGCTGGTGGATTTGAAACACCAGCCTTCTGGTTAGCAGTCACGTGCCTTAGGCACTACTCTACCAGAGCTCCAAAGAATAATGCATAACATGGATGAACTTGGAGGCCATTATGCTGAGTGAAATAAGTCTATCACAGAGGACAAATATGGTATTAGTTCATTGTTGTAGAGGGTCAAAGAAAGGTTTATTTATGGAGGGAAACTTTTTTTGTTGGTTGCAAGGGGTGGGAGGGGTGAGGAGGGAATACTGCAAAACAAAACAATGCATTGACTCATGTCCCTTTAGTGACACTTTAGTGATATTGACCATGTCACTTTAGTTTTGTGTATTTCACTGTACATAAATTATATTTCAATAAAATGCATTAAAAAAAAGAATGTTCCAGTTATCTAGCTTTTCTCTTGCTGTTTCTGGAATTCTAGTCACATTTGATAGTGGATTTGTTCCATGTATTAAGACTCCTAAGTCTGCCCCTATTTTTCTTTGATGATATTTACAGTTTTAGGTTTTACATTTAGGTCTTTGATCCATCTTGAGTTAGAGTAATTTGTGTATATGGTGAGAGATATGGGTCTTGTTTCATTTTTCTGTAAATTGATGTCCAGTTTTGCCAGCACCATTTGTTAAAGAGGCTATCACTTCCTTATTTGGTGAGTTTTGGTCCTTTGTCATTCATCAACTTCCATAGGTAGATGGATTTACTTCTGGGTTCTAATTCTGTTCTATTGTTTTGTGTCTCTCAATGTACCAATACCAGGCTGTTTTGACTTCTTGGCTACATAGAACGTTTTGAGATCTAGAAGTCTGAGGCCTCATACTTTGTTCTTCTTTAGTAGTGCTTTACTTTCCTGAGATCTGTTTTCTTTCCATATAAAGTCATTGATTAGGTTTTCCATTTATTTAAATAATTATGATAGGATATAGATCAGGGTTGCATTGTATCTGTACATTGTTTTGGGTGGTATTGTCATTTTTACAATATTAAGTCTTCCTATCCATGAACATGATATATTCTTCCATTTATGTAGGTCTCTTTTGGTTTCTTATACTCTGTCTTGGGGCCAAGACAGAGCTGTAGGAACCCAGGTAAGGGCAGGCAGACAGGCCAGGCATACAGATGCAAGAGGTGGGGGAGGAGCTGGGGGCTGAGACAGAGCCATGGGATCCAGTTAAGGGGAAGGAGACAGGCCACACACCCAAGAAGTAAGAAGGGAGAGAAAAGCCAGGACTGAGAGAGAGATGTGGGATCCAGGTAAGGGGAGGGTGGAAAGATTTCAACCAGTAAGGAAGACAAACCTGTCTGTCAGTTTGTCATACTGTGGTTGTTCGCATGTTGCTGTGAGGCTTGAGGATGTGCCATCAGTGTTTCAAATGCCAGCAGCATTGCACAAGTTGCACAGGTTTCAATGCAGATTACAGACTGAGACAGACTAGGAAGAAGGAAGACACCATCCACTGTTGTGGGTACTGGTGTAGTCTTGGATGCATAGATCCAGTTATCTAGTTCTTGTATTGATTAGAGCACCACTTGGAATAATTCAAAATGGGCACACTGTGCCTGTCCAATTGAAAATTCAACCCTCCATATGTCTTTTGCTCAGTTTTCATTCAGATTTTTCTTCTAAAAGGATTTATCCTTTGCTTTGAAGCTGAGGATTCTAGGTTTATGATCCATACCTGTTTCACTTGCTTTCTTGGATCTTTGTTGTAGAGGGTCTGGGTAATTTATCTGCGTAGTCTGCCATCTTGGATCTTATTGTTAAGCTTATTTAAAAGAAAAATATTATTTTATTTTTTGTTGTTGAGGGTATACACAGAAGAACATAAAGCAATTCAGCAATTTCCATATGTAAATTTCAGTGTCCTTTATTATATTCTTCAATTTTGAAGCCATTCTCAACATCCTTTTCCAAATGATCCCTTTCTTATTAACATAAACGGTTTTCTAAGTTTCATATCTACTCTTTCTAGTTGCTATTAATATGATCCCAGATAGACAGTTCCTTAAAAGAGCAAAATACTCAAGGCAGTCATTTTTTACCAAATAAGATAAACTATTATTTGGTTTT
The DNA here is from genome assembly GCF_000298275.1 of Orycteropus afer afer. Classification (NCBI taxonomy): domain Eukaryota; kingdom Metazoa; phylum Chordata; class Mammalia; order Tubulidentata; family Orycteropodidae; genus Orycteropus; species Orycteropus afer. The sequence continues at coordinate 282,129 of NW_006922676.1, read as the reverse complement.
AAGAAAACTTCAGGTGTTATTTTTGGTTTAAAGTTTAAGGATTATCTATGAGCAACAGTTTCAAAGATTCATTCAGCCTCCATGGCTCCAGAAAGACTGGATTCCATGAGAATTTGTAATTATGTTCTGTTTTTTCCTTCTGATAAAAACGTTCAGTGTTAGTAGGCAGACACCACCCAGTTCTTCTGGTCTCATAGCAGAGGAGACAGTTGTTCATAGAGGCAATTAGTCACACATTTAATTTCCTCCTCCTGTTCTTGACTCTCTCTTTTCCTCTGTTGCTCTAGGTGAATATAGACCAAATGTTGTACCTTGCATGGACACTTGCAAGCTTTTAAGAACCAAATCACTTTTTTCAGGACCTAGGAGGTATAATAGAAGCAATAATCATTATCATTGGGCTAATTCACTGGGATTTCTATGAAACCATGGTGCTAAACCTCCAAACTAAGGAACCAAATCCTATGTGGTGTTTCATTGTACATAGCACACTCAGAAGCTGCTGTTTGTTTTGTAAGAATATAAAGCACACAACATAAGCCAAATCAACCTTTTTAGGTGTATGACTTATTGACATCAACTGCATAAATAATCTGTGTAACCCTAACCCTTAATCAATGGAAAATTTCCATCACCATAAAACAAAACCCAGTGCTCCATAAGCAATAACACCATTTTCTTCTTTCCCTCTGGCTCCTGGAAACTACTAATAAACTTCTGTCTACATATTTTCACTTATTCTCTTCTTTTTATGTAAGTGAGGTCACAAATACTTGTCATTTTAAGATTAACTTATTTCACTCAGCATAATGTCTTTAAGTTCCATCAATTTTCTAACATATATCAAGTCTTCCCACTACTTGTCTTTCACATTATCATACTGAGGTGGCTTTCATGTTGCTGTGATGCTGTAAGCTACACCACCACTATCTAAAATACTTGCAGGGTCACTCATGGTAGGCATGCTTCAGCAGAACTTCCAGATTACACCAGACTAGAAAGGAGGAAATGGCAATCTACTTCTGAAAAAACTGGCCAATGAAAACCTTATAAATAGTGATGGAACATTGTTTGACATAGTACTGGAAGATAAGTCCCTCAGGTTGGAAGGCTCTCAAAATACAACTGGGAAAGAGTTGTTTCTTCAAGGTAAAGTCGACCTTAATGACACAGACAAGGTGAAGCCTTTGAGATAACTTGCTGATGGCTCAATGCACAATGAGAAGGAACAGCTGAAAACATCCATCAATAATTGAAATGTGGACTATATGAAGTATGACTCTAAGATAAATGGAAGTCATCAAAAATGAAATGGAACACATAATCATCAATATCCTAGGCATTAGTGACTTAAAACGGACTGGTATTGACCATTTTGAATAAGACAAACATATGGACTACTATGCTGGAAATGTCAAATTGAAGTGGAATAGTGTGACTTTCATCACCCAAAAGAACATTTCAAGATATATACTGAAGTACAATGCTGTCCATTATAAGATAGTGTCTATACACCTAGCAAGGAAAACCTGTTAATATGACCATTATTCAAATTTATACATCAACAACTAATGCCAAAGACTAAGAAACTGAGATTTTTACCAAATGCTTTAGTGTTAAATTAATCAAGTTTCATTGATAATTACTGGTGAATGGAATACAAAAATTGGAAACAAAGAATAAAGATAGGTAGTTGGAAAAATGATCTTGGTGATAAAAACAAACCAAAGATCACATGACAGAATTATTCGAGACCAATGACTTATTTATTGCAAATAGATTTTTTCAATATCATGCATGTGGATTATACATGTGAACCTCACTGGATGGAACACACAGGAATCAAAACAACTATATCTGTGGAAAGTAATGAGGGAGAAGCTAAAAATCATCAATCAGAAAAAGGCCAGGGGCTGACTGCATAACAGATTATCATTTGCTCATATATAAATACAAGTTGAAGCAAAAGAAAATTAAAACAAGTCCACAAGAGTCAATGTATAATCTTAAGTATATCCCACCTGAATTTGAAGACAATCTCAAGTATAGATTTCATGTATTGAACTCTAATTATCAAAGACCAGATTGGCTGTGGTATAACATCAAGATCATCATACATGAAGAAAACAGAAAGAAAGAAAAGGCCAAAATCAATGTCAGAAAATAATCTGAATTTTGCTTTTCAAAGGAGAGTGGATAAAGCAAATGGAAGAAATGATAAAACAGCTGAACAGAGGATTTCAAAGGATGTGTGTTGAGAAAGAAAAGTAAATTTTTACAATGGAATTTGCAAACCTCAGGAGTTAGAAAAACAAAAGGAAGGAACATCCTTAGCATTTCTCAAGGTGAAAGAACTGAAGAAAAAAATGAAGCCTTGAGTTGCTTGAATATTAAAGGATTCTATGGACAATACACTCTGAATGACTCAGGAAACACAAAAAGCAGATGGAAGGAATACACAGTCACCGTGTATTCCCAAAAAGAATTGCCAACATTCAGATATTTCCAAAGGCAGCATGTGATCAAGAACTGATATTATTGAAGAAAGAAGCACAAGCTGCACTGAAGTGATTGAAAAAAAAAAAAAACAAGGCTCCAGGAATTTACTGATACCAATTGAGATGTTTCAATAAATGGATATAATGCTGGAAGCACTCACATGTCTACGCTAAGAAATTTGGAAGACCGCTACTGGGCCAACCACCTTGAAGGACCCATATTTGTGCTCATTCTGAAGAAAGGTGATCCAATAGAATGTGGAAATTAGAAAACAGTATAATTAATATCATACACAAGTGAACTTTTGCTGAAGATAATTTAAAAAAAAGAGGCAACAACAGTATATCAATGGGGAACTGTTAGAAATTCATGCCAGATGCAGAAGAGGATATGGAATTGAGATTTGAGAGATATCATTGAGAGATATCATTGCTGAAGTCAGATGGATCTTGACGGAAATAAACAATAACCAAAATATGTTTACCTGTGTTTTGTTGACTATGCAAAGACATTGAACTGTGTGGATCATAACAAATTTTGGATAACATTGTGAAGAATGGTAATTCCAGAACACTGAATTATGTTAATAAGGAACCTGCCCATAGGCCAAGAGGCAATCTTGCAAATAGAACAAGAATATACTGCATAGTTTAAAACCAGGAAAGGTGTGCATCAAAGTTGTAGGCTTTCACTATGCATATTCAATCTGTATGTTGTACAAATAATCCAAGAAACTGGACTATATGAAGAAGAATGTGGCATCAGGGTTGGAGGAAGAGGCCTTAACAACCTGTAATATGCAGATGACATTTGGAGATGACGCAACCTTGCTTGCTGAAAGTGAAGGAGATTTGAAGCACTTACTGATGAAGATCAAAGACTACAGCTTTCCCTATGGATTACACTTTAATATAAAGAAAACAAAAATCCTCACAACTGGACCAATAACCAACATCATGAAAATGGAAAAATTACTGAAATTGTCAAGGATTTTGTTTTACTTGGATCCACAATCAATGCCTGTCGAAGCAGCAGTCAAGATAATAAATGATGTATTGAATTAGGCAAATCTGCTGCAAAAGATTTTTTTCAAGTGTTAAAAAACAAAGGTGATACTTGGAAGATTAAGGTGCGCCTATTCTGAAGCATTGGACCTCTGGTAATGTAGTGCATAAGGCATTTGACTGTTAAGCAGAAGGCTGGTGGTTCAAACCCACCAGCCACTCCTTGGAAGGAAGGTTGTGCCATCTACTTATGTAGTGATACTGCCTTGGAAACCCAAGGAGGGGTCACTGTGAGTCGGACCCAACTCGAAGGCAGTGTTTTTTTTTTTTTTTTTTATCCTGAACCATGGTATTCTCAATTATCTCATATGTATGAAATTTCTGGACAACTAATAAGGAACACCAAGAATTGATGCCTTTGAGCTATGATGTTGATGAAGAATATTTAATATATCATGAACTGCTGGACAAATGAAAAAAATTGTCTTGAAGTAAGTATAGCCAGATTGCCCTTTAGAAAATAGGATGGTGAAACTTTGCTTTGTGTATTTTGGACATGTCATCAGGAGGGACTTGTCCCTGGAGAAGGACTTTGTTCATGCTTGGTAAGGTAGAGGGTCAACAAAATGAGGAAGACCTTCAATGAAACAGATTGACACAGTGGTTGCAACAATTGGCTCAAACATAGCAGTAATTGTGAAAATGGCACAGACTGGCCAGTGTTTTGTTCCATTGTGCATGGGGTTGCTATGAGTCAGAACTGACTGGATGGCACCTAAGAAAACATCAGGACTTCATTTCTATTCTTTCATATTCTTTTGATGCTTCCTACATCATTCAATTTTTTTTTTGCCCATAGAATATTTCATTATCACTACTTAAAGCAAACCCATTGCCGTTGAGTTGTTTCTGACTTATAGAGACCCATATAGGATAAATTACAACTTCCCCCATATAGTTTCTAAGGCTGAAATCATTACAAAAGCAGACTGCTATACATTTCTCCTGTAGTGGGCTGACCTTTTGGTTAGTAGCTGAGCTCTTTCACCACTGCACTACTGGGGCTCCGTATTACAACAGAAACTTCATTATTTTTTTCTTCAGTTCTTTCATCTGGAGAAATGACAAGCATATTCTTCCCCTTTGGTTTTCTAACCCCAAGTCTTTGCATATTTCATTTTAATACTTTACTTTCTCTTCTCCATCTGCCCTATGAAATCTTCTGTTCAGCTCTTTTATTTCATTACTTTCACTTTTACTTCATTATTGTTCACTTTTGCTACTCTGCACTCATAATTATTGAATAAATTTCATAATCTCTTTTAATACCATGGATGACCAGGATATTTCACGGTTAATCCTAAAATGTGCTGAAACTCAAATGTTGTATTTAGCAGTGAAGGAAATAAAGCTGTATACCATGATATAGTCTATCCTTCTAACACTGTTATTTAGGTCTTATTATTAAAATATTACTATATAATCCAATATGATCATTTGTGATGCTCAGAAAACAATGGATTCAGGTTAAAATATGATTTTTTTCACAAGAAATATTTACAAGAAAATGCTTTTGGTTTAAGTTTTTAGCAGAATTTCTTCCTAAAATGTCTAAGTTTTCTTTTTTCCTTAGTAATCTGAGTCTAATGATCCTGATTATAATTTTCTTTTTTTCTTACTATCAATCATTAGATTGGTTGCTGTCTAGACCTAGAATTTATATAGGAGAAGGAGTATAAATCATAGATTATAAGCAATTATTAAGCACATATAATATACCAGGTACAGTTTTGTATCCTAGAAATACAACAAGGGCATTGTACTAAATTATTTTACAGTCTAGTGGAGAAACAGACAAGTAAAATAACATGTTACTTTATGTAGCATTAGCTACTACAAGATGGAAGCACATTGAATGGAAACTCAATCTTACTGGATCAGGGAGATTTTATGGAGGAAGGGACATCTAAACTGAGATACAAAAATTAGTGGAAGTTACCCAGGATAAACATGTTTTGGGGCTGTGGTAAAAGTTAAACAGAAGGAAAATGTTTGAAAAGTAAGTAATGAGGGATAGCCTGATATATTTGGATAAAAAATGAGAGGTAGAAGGTTGGGTATTTTCCAAAAAGAGGCTACAGAAGTGGACAGTGAGTGGATTACATAAAACCCTTGTCTTAGTTTTCTAATGCTACTATAACAGAAATACCATAAGTGGATGGCTTTAACAAACAGAAATTTATCCTCTTACTGTTTAGAAGGATAGGAGTCCAAATTTAAAGAGCTGACTCTTGGGGAAGACTTGTCTGGATTCTGGGTGGAGGCTCCTCATCCTTAGGTGTTAGCTCTGCCCTCCAGGCCCACTAGAGCATGCTGGAGGCTTCTCCTGACTCAAGCAGATGCAGGGGCTGATGTATTCAAGGTCAGCAGGCAGTACAGCAAGCTTCTGGGTGTTGAGACAGATGAATAATTGCTTGCTGGATGATAGGCTGCGAAGGCAACAATCTGAAGATTGGCAGAAAATGCAATAGGCCGCTGGTTCAGGTCCAGGGACTGGAGATGATGACAAGCCAAATATCTGGTGGCACAATGCCTAAGGCATTTGACTGCCAACCAGAAGGCTAGTGGTCCAAACCCACCAGCTGTTCCTCGGAAGGAAGATGGGGCAATCTACTTCCATAGAGATACTCGGAAACCCAACGAGGGCTTACAATCCACTTGACAGCAGTGAGTTTGGTTTCCATATATACTAGAAGCAGGCCACACCCTGAAGGCAACTCCACTTCAAGTGATTAACTTCTCACAGTAGATTCTACCATGGAAGTGATTACACCACATTCAATCTCATCATGAGGAATAACTACACCGCAGCTGTTAAGCCACTCAAAATCATAGCCCAGCCAATATGACACCTAAGCTTAACTACCACAGCCTTATAACCCAAATGTAGGGGTTTGTGCTTTATCCTAAAGTAAATTGAGAACTATTAAAGAATTACAATCAGGACAATGATGTGATTAGCTTTCTGTTTTATGAAAAATACTCCTGCTACTTGTGGAGACAAATCTGAGGCTTTTTCCATAACTCAGACTAGAGAAACTGGTGGCCTGGATCAGGAAAGTGTCACTAGAGATGAAGAGAAGTGGATGTATTTAGGATACACATAGGAGATATAATTAGTAAGATTTGATGATTGGAAGATGCCATAATGGAGAGGGAAGTGCTAATGATAATGTCTACCTTTCTGGCTTGTGTACTGATGGATGCTGGTACCATTTCCTGAGAGAAAAACAGCTGGCAAAGTTCTAGCATGTAGGGGACAAAGGTAAATTCAGTTCAGATATTTCACTTTCAATGAAAGTGGCTGTGTCACATACAAACAGAGATATCTAGTATATGACACCTACACAGAATCCACAAATTAAAACACTTTCAAAAGCATTTTTCAGTTTTATAAAGTTCTTTCTTGTGTTGAATTGTTCTGTCTTATAATTTTGACCATAGGTCCTTGCTATGCTTTATACAGCCACCTAGAATAAATCTAATTATTTTTTAAAATTTTATTCTTTTGAATATTTGGAGCAGTAATCTTTTTCCTTACCTATTACACTTTTTAAGCCACATACCATGTTTTATTTTAGTTTTCAAGCTAAACATTTACAGCTTTTACTCATAAGGCATGGTTTATAAATCCCACTTCATTACCATCATCATCTTCTTGTTTTTCAGAGCATCCACTAAAACATAACACTAAGAACTAGTCACAGTGCCCACAAGATGGTCTGATCAGTGTACAATGAAAAATTTACCTCTTCTCTTCTGAAAAAAAATATTAAACTCTCTACTATATAAGATATGTTTTCTTTACTGCATTTCTTTCATAGAAGAAAGCAACAAGCATTTCATTTTATGTCTTCATGTTAGTTGGACTACATTTATTACAAAGATGAAATAAATAAAAGAATACATTTTTAAGAACAAAATACTAAAATAGGTTCAAGGGCTAGAGGGGTGAAAAAGGAAACGAAAAGCCATGTTGCATTTAGAGTCAGATAAATGATGAGGAAACTACGAAGTTCAGTCAATGATCTGCACATTTTATCTTCCAAAATTTGGAGTTTCTTACAAATTATCAACTTTTCCTTGGGGGAGTACCCAATGTATGAGAAGAAAAGAAATGGTCCTTAAGCTCTCATACTTACCCCATATTAGAGGCTTGAGCTTCTAGGTCCTGTGTGTTTCTCAAATGCTTGTGAATAGGAGACAAAGCGGATATGGTCCTCTCAGGACATAGCCTTCCTTCACAGCTGACACAGAGAGAAAGCCTTCACCTAGAGCTGGTCCTAAGAAAATGGATTTCTGGCCTTCTAAACTGAGAAAATAAATTTATTTTTGTTAAATCCACCCAGTTGTGATATTTCTGTTATAGCAGCACTACATAACTAAGACAGAATTTGGTGGTGAGAGTGGTGTGCTGCTCTAATAGGCACCTAAAATGTGGAAGCAATTTTGGAATTGGGTAATGGGTAGAGGCTAGAAGAGTTTTAAGGTGCTTAATAGTAAAAGCCTAGATTTACTTGAAGAGACTGTTGGTCGAGTTATAGATGTCAAAGGCAATTCTGTTGAGGCCTTAGAAGGAAGTGAAGAGAGCTACAAAGTCTCTGTCCTCTTAGAGAATATGTATGGCACCAGCAACAGAATGTTGTTAGAAATGTGGATGCTAGATATACTTCCAGTCAGGCTTTAAAAATTATGAACATGTAACTTGACAATGCAGGAAGTGTGATAGTTTTTATGCAGTTACAAAGAACTTGTCTGAATTATGATCAAATGTTTGTTGGAAGGCAGAATTTGCAAATGATGAACTTGGATATCTGGCTGATGATATTTCTAAGCAAGAGGCCACATGGTTTCTCCTTTCTACTACAGTAAAATACAAGAGAAAAGTGATGGAGGAAGATTGATGCCAAGCCTCATGTTGTTGTTGTTGTTATGTGCCATCGAGTCGTCCCCGACTCATAGCGACCCCTCCTTGGGTTTCCAAGGCAGTATTACTACGGAAGTAGATTACCCAACCTTCCTTCAGAGGAGTGGCTGGTGGGTTTGAACCACCAGCCTTCTGGTTAGCAGTCAAGTGCCTTAGGCACTAGGCTACCAGAGCTCCTAGAGATCTCCAAAGAACCAGGAAAAAGCAGACGAGACAAGGATCCCTGAGAGCCAACAGAGAAAGAAAACCTTCTCCTAGAGCTGACACCCTGAATCCAGGCTTCTAACTTCCTAAACTCTGAGAAAATAACTCTGTGTTTGTCAAAGCCATCCACTTGCGGTATTTCTGTTACAGCAGCACTAGATATTTAAACAATTGGTAAGGGGAGAAAAATACTCAATTGAGCCAGTGCAGGGGTAGGGGGGCTCTCCCAAAGCCAGGATGCAGATTGAAGCCTCTTAGCATGTGGAAGCATTAAGTAAAGGTAAAAAACACTTATTTTGGGGTCATAAAACCAATGATAGAGAGGGTAGGATAGAAATTGTGAGAAGCAAAGTGTTTGAGCCTGAATCATGGAGGGTGGTCAGGCCATGTCCTAGACTTCAGTGCCCTTGGTGCCACCTGAAGCACTCACCCAAAACACTTCTCTTTCTTTGTTCAAGGCAAGCTTCAACTTCATCTAGATTCAACCCAGACTTGGCCACAACTCTGTGTAAGCTCCAGGCTGAGCAATGGGGCTCAAAGGCAAAGTAAGCTGTGTTCTTGCCCTCTTGGATAACATATTCCACATAGATACTTCACTTCCAGTCTCTGCCACTTTACTAGGTACTCAACTTTTAGTGAGTCATTTAACCTCATTTTTTTCCTCATTTGGAAAAAGAGAATAATAATGGTGACTACTTCACAGGGTTTTTGAGAAGATTCAGTGAGATAACGGTGGGAAAGGATTAAGTGAGCTCTATAAATGATACCTATTATTAGTTGGGATAATCACAATGCTGAAATAGTTAGCATAGTACATAGCACATAGTAAATATTGAATAATTATTACCTGTTATAAGCAATTATTACTGACATATATGATGGTTACAGCTTTTGTGAATCCTGAGAGGATTACCTTGCCTAAATGTATGCTAACAGTGGCCATTATAAAAGTTTTCCAATGATCTTACTTCCTGGTTTCCATATAGACCATTCTGCGTCTGGGGTTATCGACTCACAATAATTCTCACACCGTAGTTTGTGTCAGAATCACCTGAGGAACATGTAAAAAATAAAATAAAATAAAAGAAGAAGAAGAAAAGAAAACCTCCTGGTATAGTCTCCAAAGATTATGATTTAGAAGCTCTAGAAGTAGCATCCAAGAAAATGAATTTTAAATAGGTGTCCTAGGTGGTGCTGATACAGATGATTCTTGGATCACATTTTGAGAGAACTAACCCTAGAAATTCTCAAGTTACTTTTTGCTGATATGGTGGTCTTCTAGATTGTTTTCCATATCCACCCCAAATCCTCCTAAACCAACTGCTACACCCGTGAGAAGAAACATCTAAGAAAGATTCCCATAAAGTCAGTCAGAATGGGAAATAAAGATAAAGAATATGAAGAAAAGAAAAGATTTGAGGAGGGCAGAAGCAGGCTCTTTCTAATTAGCTCCATGTGGCCACCTCTGGCAGAGCAGGTACTCAGGGAGCAACAGTGCCTCTAACACTCACTGAGTTGGAGATAGAGAAGGGCTCAGCTGGAGAGGGGTAGTCCGTGGCAAGCATCTTGGCAGAGCTTAATGAACAAAAATGTGGTAATGCAAAACCTTGCTAATTTAGTATAATTGGGGGCCTGAATAATTTTTTTAATTAAAAAAATGTAATTAAAAAAATGATAGAATATTTGAAAGGCAGTTTTATTACATTCAAGGAGCTACAGCAACCCAAACCAGGCTAACAAAGTGTTGCCAAGTAGAGGGCCTCTGGGAGCAAGTGTAATGAATTGAGAATTATTTGTCATCAGAAATTTGTATGTAAATGGATTTGTATGTAAATGGATGCATCAAAAATGCTTGAAAACAGTTTGCTCTTTTAAGGGGGATAAATATACCCCTGATAATCATGTTTGCATGATTTTCCTCACAAACCCCCATTCCTCTATCTGTCACGCAGTCCAGCTTGTACTTCTCATAGAATTCTTCCAAAGCTCTTGCAATCACAATTTTCACTTGTTGTTAGGTGCCATTGAATCAGCTGCAACTCATACTGACCCTGTGTACAACAGAATGAACCACTGCCCTGTCCTGCGCTATCCTCACAGTCATTGCTATGCTTGGGTCTGTCATTGCAGCCACTATGTCATTCCATCTAGTTGAGGGTCTTCTCCTTTTTCGTTGACTCTCTACTTTACCAAGCATGAGATTCTTTTCCAGGGACTGGTCCCTTCTGACAACATGACCCAAATGCATGGAGATGAAGTCTGGCCATTGTCTCTTCTAAGGAGTATTTCGGTTGCACTTCAAGAACATATTTGTTCATTGTTTTGGCAGTCCATGGTATTTTCAGTATTCTTCATCACCATCACAATAAAAAGACATCAATTCTGCTTCGGTCTTCCTTAATCATTTTCCAGGTTTCACATCCATATGAGACAATTGAAAATTTAGGTTTGGGTTCAAACCAAACTCACTGCCATCAAGTCAATTCTGAGTCACAGCAACCCTTCCTTGGGTTTCTGAGACAGTATCTCTACAGAAGTAGATTGCCCAGTCTTCCTTCTGAGGAGCGACTGGTGGGTTTGAACGGCCAGCCTTCTTGTTAGCTGTCAAATGCCTTAGGCAGTAAGCCACCAGAGCTCCTGAGGCTTGGGTTAGGCACACCTTAAACTTCAAATTTTCACTTGATGAATAAATATTTCACTAATTTTTGTCAGTAAGAAAATATGAACTGGGAGGGAAATTAGAGATCAAGTCCAATTCTCCTCATTTTACAGATAAAAAACTAAGGCTCATAGCAAGTATGTGCCTTGCCAAAGGATATACAGAGTTGAGGTAGAGACAAGAATAGATTCTAGATTTCCCATATTCTAGATCTGCCTGTCTCTTCCTATATGGGCCATACCCCACGGCCATCTAGTTGATTCCAATTCATAGTGACCCTGTAAGATAGAGTAGAACTGCCCCAAGGGGTTTCCAAGGATATAAATCTTTATAGAAGTATACTACCTCATCTTTCGCCCATATATCAGGTGGTGGGTTTGAAATACCAACATTTTGGTTAGCAACCCAATACATCCACCACAGTGCCACAAGAATTCCTCATATGGATCATACTGCCTCCAAACCAATACCATTTTCTCAATTGTACACTGCCCAGTAGTAAATTTTTCATTAGGACACATTTGTTAAATGATATCTTTTGTTTATTATCCAGATGGGAATTACTATAATTCTATACAGAGAAGATCAACAAGGGCTCAAGAAGCAGAATTCCAATTTGGAATATAAATTAGTAATGTAGAAATAGTTTATTTATATTAGAAAATGTTATTGTTACTTGAAAGATCTGGCAAAATGAACAGAAAAGGAGGAACTGATTATGTAGGTAAATGGCAAGAGATCCAACCAGGGCTCTAGCTTTCAGTAGAACTGACTTGACGGCAGTGAGTTTGGTTTGTTTTTTGATTATTAAAATAAAATTAAAAGAAAGAAAAAATTACTGCCATCGAGTTGGTCAGACTCTTATTAAATTAGTTGTTCATCTGCATTTAAATTCCCAATCACATTTGTAACTTTTTAATATCAGTATAATGGAGCTCTGGTGGTGTAGTGCCTAAAGCATTTGACTGCTAACCAGAAGGCTGGCAGTTCAA
>NW_006922676.1:265859-269635 GCF_000298275.1 Orycteropus afer afer | reverse complement strand
AAGTTGCACTGAAGGCATTAGTGAAAAACAAGCCTCCAGGAATTGACAGAATTCCCATTGAGATGTTTCAGCAAATGGATGCTGTGCTGGAAGCACTGCCTGAAATTTGGAAGACAGTAACCTGGCCAACTGACTGGAAGAGATTCATATTTGTACCTATTCCAAATAAAGGTGATCAAATAGAATGTGGAAATTATCCAAAAAATATTATTAATATCACATGTAAGTAAAATCTTGCTGAAGATAATTCAAAAAGGGTTACAGCAGCATATTGACAAGAATCTTCCAGAAATGTAAACTGGATGCAGAAGAGATATAAAATGCGTGATATCATTGCTGATGTCAGATGGATGTTGGCTGAAAGCAAAGCATACCGGAAAGATGTTTACTTGTGTTTTACTGATGATGGAAAAACAATAAATTGTATGGATCATAACAAATTGTGGATAACATTGAGAAGAATAGGAATTCTAGAACAGTTAATTGTGCTCATGAGGAACCTGTATGTAGAACAAGAGGCTATCACTCAAAGAGAACAAGGGGATACAGCATGGTTTAAAACCAGGAAGGGAGTGTCTCAGGGATATGTTGGGCAATCTACTTCCGTAGTGATACTGCTTCAGAAACCCAAGGAGGGGTCGCTATGAGTTGGATCCAACTCGATGGCACATAACAACAATAACAACACTCAATCCATACACTAAACAAACAATCTGAGAAGCTGGACTATATAAAGAAGAGCATGGCATCAAGATTGGAGGAAGACTCATTAATAACCTGTGATATGCAGTTGACACAACCTTGCTTGCTGAAAGTGAAGATGACTTGAAGCACTTATGATGAAGATTAAAGAATACAGTCTGCAGTATGGATTATACCTCAACATAAAGAAAATGAAAATCCCCACAAGTGGACCAATAAGTACCATTACGATAAATAACAAAATGATTGAAGTTGTCAAAGATTTTATTACTTGGTTCTACAGTCAACGCTAATGGAAATAGCAGTCAAGAAATTGGACAGCATATTGCACTGGGCAAATCTGCTGCAAAAAGACCTCTTTAAAGTGTTGAAAAGCAAAGATGTCTCTTTCAAGCCTAAGTTGTGCCAAACCCAAGCTATGGTATTTTCAAAAACCCCACATGCCTGTGAAAGCTGGACAATGAATAAGGAAGACCGAAGAAGAGTTGTTGCTTTTGAGTTGTGGTGTTGGCGAAGAATACTGAAAGTACCATGGACTGCCAGAAGAGCAAACAAATCTGTCCTGGACAAAGTGCAGCCAGAATGCTCCTTGGAAGAAATAATATCCAAAATTAGTCTCACCTACTTTGGTCATGTTGTCAAAAGAGACCATTCACTGGAGAAGGATATCATGCTTGGTAAAGTGGAGGGTCAGCGAAAAATGGGAAGGCCCTCAACAAGATGGATGGACACCATGGGTGCAACTATGGGCTCCAGAATAGCGAGGATTGTGAGGCTGGCACAGGGCTGGCCAGTGCTTTGTTCTGTTTTACATAGTTACTATAAGTTGGAGCCCACTTGACAGCACCTAGCAACAACAACAATATTCCATTGTATGTACATGCCACATTTTGTTTGATCATTCATCAGTTGATGGACATTTGGGTTGTTTCCACCTTTTGGCTATTTTGAATAGCACTGTAATGAACATTGGAGTACTTCTTTATATACGTTTCTCCACATAGTGTCTAATAAAATATTTAAAAATTATAAATAAGATTGTTCATTTCTCTGCTTAAAATTCTGCACTTTCAACTCATAGAACTTGTAATAAAATGTAAACACTATGTCATGACCCTACATGGTCCTATCTTTGCCTCCCTCCCTAACCTTATCTCATCCTACCTTTTTATTCATGCACAAAATTCCTGCCATAGAGTTTTCTTAAAATATACTATCTTGCATTGTCACCCTTGCATTTTTTGTTCCCTAGGCCTGAACTACCAAGATCTTTGTTTGGATGGCTGTTTCATTTATTTATTTATTTAATCATTTAAGCTTTTGTTCAAATATCACTTTTGCCGAGAGGTCTTTCCTGACTATAATTCCAAACTCTCTATTTTATTATTCTGTTTTACTTTTGTCTTGACAGTTGTCATTATCTGAAATTATCTTGTTGTTTTTGTATTGTCTGCCTTCGCCAATTAGAATGAAAGTTCTTTATGAGCAGGTATCTTTTTTTGTCTAACTTTCTGCTGTATTCTCAATACTAGAACAGTGCTTAGCACATAGTTGTTGTTAGGTGTGATAGAGTCATTTCAATTTGTAGCAATCCCATGTCAGAGTAGAACTGTCATATAGGTTTAATTTTAGAAACAGATTGCCAGGTCTTTCTCCCATGGAGCTGCTGAGTGAATTTAAATTGTCAAGCATTTGGTTAGCAGTTGAATATTGTTAAATAATGCATCTTTAGGATCCCTTTGTAGTTGTTGTTGGTACTTGATAAGTAACTTTTGATTATAGATTAGCCACTGCCTTTTTAAAACTTTGAGGAAATACATACCAATTATCTTGTACAAAGGAGGCTGGAACTTAATATCATTTGATAATCAGAAAATAGAGATTGCTTATTATGCTGAAATGTAGGATCTGTAACACTGACAATAACTCACTGGAAGCCTTAAACCAGAGATACATATTCAGAGAGTTTAATTTGGAAAACAAAGAAAATTTCTCATCTAAAAATCCTCAGACTAATTCATTTTTGTATTTCTGAAATTTGCTTGATTTTTTGATATTTATACTTTTAAAATCAACTGTCTAGGAAAGTATAGTATCAAATTTATTGTTTAAAAAAAACTGAGGTGAATTAAAATGAAGAATTACCTAATTTGTCCTGAGCTAATATGCACACCATATTCAGAACCTGATAACCCTGTTGTAGTCTGGTCGTGTAAAACCAAATGTTTTTCACAAAAAGATCAATCTAAAATGATATTCTTTGCTGTTGACATGGGTTTGGTATACTGTCTCCTATCTGGCACTCTGCATGATTTTCCTCAGCTTGTTAAGTACTTTGGCAGGGGTAAAAGTTTAAGTTGGATCAGCTTATCTAATTACATATTGCCAAGGATGTGCTCAAATGGCAACTTAGACTTGTCATTTGTTTGATATGGCCAAAAAAGTTACTTACATTAAATGGAAAACTACTTACATCTGTCAAGACAGGACTTTCCAGCAGCTGTCAGAAGGGAAACATATGATTGCTAGTTCTAGCTATTTTCTTCTTTTATAAACCAAGAACCACCTGGAGTGACCTTCCCTGCATTATTCTAGAACATGTGATTACTAAGTCTTGTTGGTATAACTGACTATGCCAAGAATTTGTGCCTGGAGACTTCCAAGGACTGATTTTAATATCAAGCATTTGTAGAAAAGCTAAGCTGCTTATTTTCTTACAATTCTATCTGTCTCTCTCTCTCCTTATTTTTATTTATTTTTATTTTTTCTGTGATTTGGGTGAAAGTTGACAGAGCAAAATCATTTTCAATACAACAGTTCATGCATATTTTGTTTCATGACATTGATTGCAAACCCCATCATGTAGCAGCTTTCTTCCCATTTCCTCCCTGTGTTTACCTTCTTTCCTATGGATTTCTGCCCTGTAAAGTAACTGCCTATGAAAATACTGGTAATCTAGGGCTGCTGTAACAGAAAATACCACAAATGGATGGCTTCAACAAACAGGAATTTATTCTCTTAAAATTTAGGAGGCTAGAAGTCTTAGTTCAAAGTGCCAGCTCTAGAGGCTGGGT
>NW_006922676.1:258278-259574 GCF_000298275.1 Orycteropus afer afer | reverse complement strand
TCTTCTGTGCAGTCCCTGGCTAGCAGGGCTGATTTTTAGGTTAATTCTTAGGTCCTACCACCACTCGGGAATCTCCAAGATTTCTGTGCTGTCAGGATCGCTCAGGATCGCTGCCATACTGCAGCTCCATATGTCTCCTTTTTTGGTATTTTCACGCAAATTCTTCTGCTACTTGGAGTTTAGTCCACTTCTACATCCTCACCTTCAAGGCTCAGGGGTCCAAGATTATCTTCTGTGTCTGTGTTAATTGGTTTCCCTTTTCTTTGGTGAAGAGGATCTGTGCAGTCTTTCTGCCTAGTCCACCATCTTCTTCAGGACAGATCTTGAAACCGTCTGTGACAATGAATGCCAAACCATTCCTCTTCAGTTTATCATTCTTGGCATAGTAGAGCACATGGCTATCTGATTCAAAATGACCCAAACCAGTCCATTTCAGCTCACTAATGCCTAAGATATTGATCTTTATACATTCCATTTCATTTCTGAGAACTTCCAATTTTCTTAGATTCATACTTCATCCTTCCATGTTCCAATTATTAATAGATGTTTGCATCTGTTTCTACTCATTTTGAGTTGTGCCACATCAGGCAATGGAAATCACAAAAGCTTTACTCTATCCTTGACATTAGGGTCGCCTCTACTCTGAGGAATCAGCTCTTCCCCAGTGAAATTTTGAGTGTCTTACAACCTGATGGGTTCACCTTCCAGCACTATATCAGGCAATGTTTCAGGGCTGTTCATAAAGTTTTCCAGTAATATATCAGACAGTGCTTCACTGCTATTCATACAGTTTTTACTGGCCAATTCTTTGAGAAGTGGATGGCCTCTTCCTTCTTCTGTGTCTTTCATAGCCCAGAAGCTCTGCTGAAACTTGTCCACCATGGGTAACCCTGCTGGCATTTTGCAACACTGGTGGCATAGCCTCCAGTCTCACAGGAACACATAAGCCACCACAGGATGACAAACTGACAGACAAGTTCATCTACCTTAATTGTTCTTAACCCCTCTGTCCCTGCTTAACTCAGGCAATGGCCTTAAAATAGAGCTGCCCCCATGCAAAAAGCAGCCCCCGAGCCCGGCACCTGCCTACCTCAGGACTGGCCTTAAAATACAGCAGCCCCCAAGTGAAAAGCAACCTCCAAACCCCTGGACCACCTACCCCAGACCCCTGCCTTAATAAAAGCTGCCCCCAAGCAAAAAGCAGCCTCAAGCCCCAGGCCCATCTACCTCAGGCCTCAGACTTAATATAGAGCCACACCCAAGTAAAAAGCAGCTTCCAAGCTCCAGGTCCATCTA
>NW_006922676.1:255289-258178 GCF_000298275.1 Orycteropus afer afer | reverse complement strand
AAATGGATGGCTTCAACAAACAGGAATTTATTCTCTTAAAATTTAGGAGGCTAGAAGTCTTAGTTCAAAGTGCCAGCTCTAGAGGCTGGGTGAAGGACCCTTGACCTTGGGCATCAGCTCTGCCTCTTGTTTCTGGCCCACTGAAGCTGAAGGCTTCTCTTAACTCAGGCAGCTGCTGGCTGCTGTGGCTGATAAACCCAATGTTGACAAGTGAATTGGCACAGTTCCCAGATTATTAAGCAACAAGGCAATCCATTAGTTCATGTCCAGATACAGTCCCAAGATCAGCAGCAACATGAAAGGCTGCTGAAAGAAGACTCAGCTACATGCAAGGTCTAAGCATGCCAAAAAGTTCAAGACCTTTCTCAAAGCTTCTTCTTATATACTAGAAGCAGACTACATTGCTAAGACAGCTACTCAGCTGATCACAGTAGATTGCACCATGGAGTTGATTACCAGTCTCATCATGGGGAATAATTAAATCCAGCTGCCCAGACACTCAAAACAAGGCTCAGTCAATTGACACATAACCTTAACTACTGCACTGTCCTTCTCATCCCCATTAATATAAATGTTGTTGATGTTGTTGCCAGGTGCCATTGAGTCATCTCTGACTCATAGAGACCTTGTGCTCAGCAGAACAAACCACTGCCCAGTTCTGTGCCAGCCTCACGATCCTTCTTATACATGAGGCCATTGTTGTAGCCACTGTGTCTATCCATCTCATTGAGGGCCTTCCCCCTCTTCCTTGACTCTCCACGTTACCAAGCATGATATCCTTCTCCAGGGAATGGTTCCTTCTGACAACATGATAAAAGTAGGTGAGATGAATTCTGGCCACTCTTGCTCCCAAGGAGCATTTCGGCTGCACTGCTTCCAGGACAGATTTGTTAGTTCTTTTAGAAGACCATGGTACTCTTAGCATTCTTCTTCAACACCACAACTCAAAAGCATCAACTCTTCTTCAGTCTTCCTAATTCATTGTCCAACTCTCACATGCATAAGAAATGATTGAAAATACCATGGCTTGGGTTAGGCACACCTTAGTCTTCAAGGAGACATCTTTGCTCTTCATCACTTGAAAGAGGTCTTTTGCAGCAGATTTTTTCAATGCAATACATCATCTGATGTCTTGACTGCTGCTTCCACTGGTGTTGATTGTAGAGCCAAGTAATACTAAATCCTTGACAATTTCAATCTTTTCTCCATCCATCATGAAGCTATTTATTGGACCAATTGTGAATATTTTTGTTTTCTTACTATTGAGGTATAATCCATATGACAGATTATAGTCTTTAATCTTCATCAGTAATTGCTTCAAGTCATCCTCACTTTCAGCAAGCAAAGTTGTGTTGTCAGCATATCACAGGTTGTTAATGAGACTTCCTCCAATGCTTATGCCACGTTCTTCTTCATGTAGAGCAGCTTCTTGGATTATTTCCTCAGCATACAAGTTGAATAAGTATGGAGAAAGAATGTAACCTTGACACACTCCCTTCTTGATTTTGAACCACGCAGTATCCCCTTGTTGTCTTCGAATGACAGCCTCCTGATCTATGAACAGATTTCTCATGAGTACAATCAAGTATCTGGAATTCCTAATTTTCTCAATATCATCCACAATTTGTTATGATCCACACAATCAAATGCTTTTGTGTAGTCAATAAAACAAAAGTAAACATCTTTCTGGTAGTCTTTTCTTTCAGCTAAGATCCATCTGACATCAGCAACGATAATAATCCTCGATCCACATCCTCTTCTGAATCCAGCTTGCATTTCTGGAAGCTCTCTGTCAATATACCATTTCTGAATTATCTTCAGTAAGTTTTTCCTTGCATGTGATATTAATGATTTTGTTTGCTAATTTCCACATTCTGTGGGATCATCTTTCTTTGGAAAGGGTACAAATATGGGCCTCTTCCAGTCAGTTGGCCAGGTATCTGTCTTCCAAATTTATTGGCATAGCTGAATGAGTGCCTCCAGTGTGGCACCTGTTTGTTGAAACATCTCAATGGGTATTTCATCAATTCCTAGAACCTTGTTCTTTGACAAATCCTTCAGTGCAGCTTTGACTTCTTCCTTCAATACCATTGGTTCTTGGACATATGCCATCTCCTGAAATGGAAGAACATCGACCAATTCTTTTTGGTACAATGACTCTGTGTATTCCTTCCATCTTCTTTTGATGCTTCCTGCATCATTCAGTATTTTCCCCAAAGAATCTTTCAATATTGCAACTCAAAACTTAACTTTTTTCCTCAGTTCTTTCAGCTTGAGAAATATCAGTTGTGTTCTTCCCTTTTGGTTTTCTAACTCCAGATCTTTGCACATTTCATTATAGTAATTGGCTTTGTCTGCTCAAGCTGCTCTTTGAAATCTTCTGTTTAGCTCTTTTATCTTGTCATTTCTTCCATTTGTTTAGCTACTCTCCACTCAAGGACAACTTTCAGAGTCTCCTCTGACATCCATTTTGATCTTTTCATCCTTTCCTGACTTTTTAATAACCTTTTGCTTTCTTCATGGATGATACTCTTTTTTTTTTAAATTTTAATTTTTTTATTGTGATTTGTGTGAAGATTTACAAAGAAAATTCACTTTCAATACAGCAGTTCACATGTACTTTGTCTTATGACATTGACCACACTTTACCACAATGCAACAACTCCCCTCACACTTCCTCCCCATAGTTACCTCTTCCCTGTGTCCATACCTCCATGGGAGCACACAGACTGTGATGGAGTTCCTGTGGGCTCAGAAGGTAGATGGGAATGGGGGATGGCTGCACCTCTGTTCCCCAAGTGGGTGTGGGGTATAAGAGTAACAAGAGGAATGTCATACATTTTCAGGCTTGCAGGTCCCAAGTGTCCTTGGGGTTGCTGGAAAGCAGAA
>NW_006922676.1:253318-255189 GCF_000298275.1 Orycteropus afer afer | reverse complement strand
CAGGCCTGCCTACCTCAGGCCCTGGCCTTAATATAGAGCTACATCCAAGCAAAAAGATAAATAATATCTATTATTTTAAAATGTGATGTTCACCACTCACTTAAGAGTTCTGATGGTGCGATGGTTAAGGCATTTGGCTGCTAAACAATAGGTCAGCAGTTTGAAACTCCCAGCTGTTCTGTGGGAGAAAGATGAAACAATTTCCTTCTGTAAAGATTTACATCATTGGAAACCCAGTGGAGTAGCTCAACTCTGTCCTGTAGAGTCACTGTGAGTCAAAATTGGCTAAACAGCAGTGGATTTTGGTTTGGTTTACTCATATCTGTATGTTTTTCTACCTTAACATCTATAAAGAGTTTTCTTCTCTACTTTATAATAAACCTATTTCACAGGACAGTGATACCATAAATATAGTCAGAATTTAACAAACAAGAAGTGATTAATTTTTTTTTTTCATGCTCTTACAATGTGTAAGGTGTCATTTGGGAATTGTGCTTCTCAGAGTCCAAAGGATTGCAGGGTATTATCTCAGAACCAAATTTGCAGTAGCTTGTATGGGCTGAGTGGAAGGGGAGGGGAAGAGTGTCACTAAGTGGATGAACTCTGCGTCCCCAACTCTGCTGAATAAGGACAGGCTTAGTTTTATCTGCTTTATTAACTGGCCTTCTGTGTTGTACTTTTCTTTAAGGAAGCACTCCATTACTAAGGAATGGTTAGAAATCACCAGAAATTTAGGAATATTAGGCAAAAGTATTGGGGCCCGACAAAACTTATTTCAAATTTTGTTTGATCTCTTTCTGTCTGTATATCCTTGGACAAGCTTAATTAAACTTTCTAAACCACAGAATCCTCATTTCTAAATTGGAGACAATAATATCTATCTCACAAGCTTACTCGTGGATATAATGAAATAATATTATAGAAATAAAAACACAAACCTGTAACAGCATCTGGCACATATTAGGCAGTTAATGAACATTAGTTATCTAAGTGCTGTGGTGAATGGGGAGACAGTAAATCAATATTCACATTCAGAGAAAGCTTTTATTCTCACTAGGATGAAGGAATTAATATATTAAAGAAACAAACTCCCTTCAATAGATTCTGATGGACCCATAGCGACCCCTCTTTGGGTTTCTAAGGTGGTTTCATTAAGAAAGTAGATTGCTTAGTTTTCCTTCCAAGGAGAAGCTAGTGGGTTTGAACCACCAGCCTTCTGGTTAGCAGTCAGATGATTTAGGTACTATGTAATCAGAGCTCCCATAACAGAGATGTAAATCTAAATACCAATGAGATATCATCTCATCTCAGCAATAATAGCAAAGTTCAACAAGACATAAAATAGCAAATTCTAGTGAGAATGTGCAGGGAATAGGGCTCTTATACACTGCTGTGGGACTGCAAAATGGTGCAACTTTTCTGAAAAATCATATGGCCCTTCCCTAAAAAGTTGGAAATAGAAATACCTTTTGATCCAGCAATCTCATTACAGTATATATAGTAATGAGATTGCTGGATTAAGATTTGGTAATCTATTTCTGTAGTGATACCACTTTGTAAAACCATTCAGGGGTTGCTATGAGTTGGATCTGACTCGATGGCAGTCCATTTGGTTTTGGTGTGTGTGTATCTCCTAAAGAAGTGAGAACTAGGACATGAGTAAATATATGCACACCTATGTACCTGCATTTGAATGAAGAGTAGCTGAAGGAAATGGAAGAAATGACAATATAAAAGAGTTGAACAGAAGATTTCAAAGAGCAGCTCAAGGAGACAAAGTCAATTATTATAATGAAATGTGCAAAGACATGGAGTTGGAAAGCCAAAAGGGAAGAACATGCTTGACATTTTTCAAGCTGAAGGAACTGAAG
>NW_006922676.1:252138-253218 GCF_000298275.1 Orycteropus afer afer | reverse complement strand
CCATGTCCAACCCTAACCCAGTCTCCTCCCCTCCCTACCCTGCAACACTCCCCCTGTGCCTCTCATAATTATGCACTCCTGTTTGTCCTGCATTTCATCAGTTTGAATGGTGGTCCTTTGGTGTCCCATGGTTTATTGCTTTAGGGGATATATTACTATTGAGTGTGTGGGTGCAGCATCATGGGTTGAGTTGTCTGCATGTACATCTCCCTAACCATTGGACTGAGAGCCCACCTCTGGGGGTGAGTTTTATTTCAGGCACCAAATGTATTTCAGGGCCATAGTATTAGGAGTCTCACCAGATTTCATCTGACCAGTAATTCTGGTCATTATTGAGTTTTTGGGTTTTGTTGCACGTTTTCCCTCCCACTCTATCCAGGATCTCCAGATTTGATATTTTGGTTCTTATTGGACTTGTTTTAATTGTCTTCAACTTCAACTTGAACTTGCATGTGAGCAGTTTATAGTCTGTTCCACAATCAGTTTCTGGCCTTGCTTTGGCTGAGAATATTGCACTTCTTCTTTGCATCTTGCCAGAGATGTAGTCAATCTTATTCCTGTGTATTCAATCTGGTGAAGTGCACGAGTATAGTCATTGCTTATGTTTCTGAATATAGTTATTTGCAATTAATATGTTTGTTGGTCTTGCATAATTTTATCATGTGATCTCCAGCATTATTTCTATCACCAAGGCCATATTTTCCAACTACCAGTTACTCTTCTTTGTTTCCAGTTTTTGTGTTCCAGTCACCGATGATAATCAACACATTGTGACTGCATGTATGGTCAATTTCAAACTGCAGAAGTTGGTAGAAATCTTCAGTTTCCTCCTCTTTGGCTTTGGTGGTTGGTGGTGCATAAGTCTGAATAATAGTAGCATTAACTGGTCTTCCTTGTAGATGTGTGGATATCATACTTTCACTGGCAGCATTGTACTTCAGGACAGATCTTTTTTGTTTTTAACTGTGATTTGGATGAAGGTTTACAGAGTAAATTTACTTTGCATACAGTGGTTCACACATACTTTGTCTCGTGACATTGGCCACAATTTACCACAGTGCAACAGTTCCCCTCCCACTT
>NW_006922676.1:242127-246517 GCF_000298275.1 Orycteropus afer afer | reverse complement strand
CATTGAGATGTTTCAACAAATGGATGTCCCACTGGAGCCATTCATTTGGCTATGCCAAAGATATATGGAAGACAGTTATCTGGCCAACTGACTGGAAGAGATCAATGTTTGTACCCATTCCAAAGAAAGATGATCCCATTAATTGTGGAAATATTGAACAATATCATTAATATCACATGCAAGTGAAATCTTACTGAAGATAATTCAAAAATGATTGCAGCAGTATATTGACAGAGAACTTCCAGAAATGCAAGTTGGATTCATAAGAGGACACAGAACGAAAGATACCATCATTGTTGATGTCAGATGGATCTTGGCTGAAAGCAAATAATACCAGAAAGATGTTTACTTGTCTTTTATTGACTATGCAAAAGCATTTGATTGTGTGGCTCATAACCAATTATGGATAACATTGAGAAGAATGAGAATTCCAGAACACTTAATTGTACTCATGAGGAACCTGTACATAGACCAGGAGACTGTCATTTGAAGAGAACAAAGGGATACTGCATGGTTTAAAATCAGAAAGGGTGTGCATCAGGGTTGCATCCTTTCACCATACTTATTAAATCTGCATGCTAAGCAAATAATCTGAGAAGCTAGACTATATGAAGAAGAACATGACATCAGGATTGGAGGAAGACTCACTAACAACCTGCGATATGTAGATGACACAACCTTGCTTGCTGAAAGTGAAGATGACTTGAAGCACTTACTGATGATAATTAATGACTACAGTCTGCAGTATGGATTACACCTCAAAATAAAGAAAAAAAAATCCTCACAACTGGACCAATAAGAAGCATCATGATAAGTAGCATCTCAATAAATGGAGAGAAGATTGAAGTTATCAAAGATTTCATATTACTTGGTTCCACAATCGATACCAATGGATCAGCAGGCAAGAAATCCGATGATGTATTGTACTGGGAAAATCTGTTGCAAAATACCTCTTTAATGTGCTGAAGAGCAAAGATGTCTCTTTGAAGACTAAAGTAAGCCTAACCCATGCCATGGTGTTTTTAATAGCCACGTATACATGTGAAAGCTGGACAAAGATTAAAGAAGATTAAAGAATAGTTGATGTGTTTGAGTTCTGTTGTTGATGAAGAATACTGAAAGTACCACAGACTGCCAGAAAGACTAAGGAATCTGTCCTGGAAGAAGTGCAGTTGGAATGCTTCTTGGAAGTGAGAATAGCCAGACTTTGTGTCAACTACTTTGGTCATGTTGCCAGAATTGACAATTTGCTGGAGAAGAATATTATGCTTGGTAAAATGGAGGGTCAGAGAAAAAAGGGAAGGCTTACAATGTGATAGATTGACACAGTGGTTGCTATGATGGGTTCAGGTATAGCAAGGATTGTGAGGCTGACACAGGACCAGGAAGTGTTTCATTCAGTTGCACATAGGGTTGCTATGAGTTGGCACCTAACAACAACAACAACCACTACTAGTAATATATCATAAAAAAAAGTGACATTTGGGACATGAATAGATATATGCACATTCATGTTTATCCAACCACTATTCAATATAGCAAAGAGATGGAAACAACCTAAATCCCCATCAACAGATGAATGGATAACCAAACTATGGAATATACACACAATGGGATACCATGAAGCATGAAAGAATAATGAAGACTCAGCAAAGCACCTCATAATGTGGATGAAATTGAAAGACATTTTTCTGAGCAAAATAAGTCAATCATAGAAGGACAAATAATGTATGAATGCATTAATTTTAAAAGGGAATTGAAGGTTTACAAAGGAAAGGAAATTTTCTTTGTTGGTTGCCAGGGTTGGGAGTAGAGGAGAAGAGAGGTAAAATAGATTTATAGTTAAGAGACAGGTTTGATATGTGTGAAGGGAAAAGCAATATAGCAAAAGTGTGTGAGTAGCAAAATATCACTAGGATAAAGGAGACACAGAGAGGTCCAAAAGAGGTACAAACAATGAAGGCAAATACTATTGCATACATAATACTGCATTATCAGTAACAGCAAGCACTAATGTACAGATGGATACATAGATAGTTGGCAAGAATATTAGGTACATATAGGTGAATGGGAATAAACCCACAGCCATGTATAGGTTTGGCAGACAATATTCATAGATATATATTTGTGTGTGCTATAAAAATGTCCATATGCAGGTTAAACCTAACAGTAGGTAAAATTATGTTAATTTTTTAGCCACAGCCAAACACCTTGAGGGAATGAGTCACTGTTCTTGTGGGCTGGGAACCATAGTCACAGGGGACAACCACCTCAATTGGTGCAACATGATACATAAAAATATTTTTCTACCTTTTACTGTGGTGAGTAGAGACTGGGGTCTTAAAAGCTATTGAGCAGCCACATAAGACACAAATATTGGTCTCTCCTCATCTGGAGTAAACAAGAGTGAATAAAACCAAGACACCTGGAAATAGTCCAAAGAACTAATAGACTATTAGAACCGCAGCCTATATGACCCTGAGATCAGAAGAACTAGATATTGCCTGGTTGGATCAAAATTGGAGAGCCTGGGTAGACTGGGAGATAAATGTGCAACAAAACTCAAAATTGTAAAAAAAATAAAGACCAGGCTTTCTGGTCTGATAGAAACTGGTAAAACACCCAAGACTATAACCCTGAGTCACTCTTCAAGCCTGGAATTGAGATGACTCCTCTGGCTTAACTCTCAGTGAAACAACAGACATGTCCATGAGCTGGACACCTAAACTGGGAAGATTCATTCCTTAGATAAATCTACCATGGAAGATCAGAAGGGAAGCTTTTTCACAAAGAGAAAGGTAGGGAAGCAGGGATGCATAGGCAAGAAGTACCCAGGGAATGGTAATCACAGGGAGGAAGGAGGAAGAGAGATGTTACACTGCCTGGAATGCAGCCAGTGTCACAAAACAAAATATGTATGAATATCGAATGTAAAATGAACCTGTTTTGTAAAAGTTCACCCAAATCACAATAAAAAGTTTTATTTTTTATTTTTTAAAGCCTACTACAAGAAACTATAAGTGACCTACATAAATGGAAGAATATATCATGTTATGGATAAGAACATTCTGAAAATATCAATACTACCCAAAGCAATGTATACCTTCAATGCAATCTTGATCCAGATTCCATCAGTATTCTTGAAGGACATGGGAACACTGATCAATAATTTTATACAGAAAGGAAAGAGACCTTGGGTAAGCAAAGCACTACTGAAGAAGAAAAACAAAGTAGGGTGTCTAATATTCCCCAATCTCAAAATCTACCATGCAGGCACAGTAGTCAAAATAGCTTATTTGTGTACACTAACAGACACTCAGACAGTGGAACAGAATTGAAAACATAGAAATAGATCCATCTACCTATGGTCTGCTGATCTTAGACAAAGGGCCAAAATCCATTAAATGGAGAAGAGACAGTGTGTTTAACAAATGATACTGGCAAAACTGGATATTCATATGCAGAAAAATGAAATAAGATCTGTACCTCACACCATATACAAAAACTAACCCCAGAAGAATCAAAGACTTAAATGCAGAATGGAAAGTATAAAGTTAATCACAGCAAAACTAGGGGCAAATGTAGGGGCCCTAATATATGGCATAAATGGACTATCAAAGTGAAAACGCACAAACAGCAGAAAATAAACTAGTTGACTTGGGACT
Organism: Orycteropus afer afer; assembly: GCF_000298275.1. Classification (NCBI taxonomy): domain Eukaryota; kingdom Metazoa; phylum Chordata; class Mammalia; order Tubulidentata; family Orycteropodidae; genus Orycteropus; species Orycteropus afer. The sequence continues at coordinate 242,852 of NW_006922676.1, read as the reverse complement.
TTCTAAAAATTAAACTCTTATGCACATCAAAAGATTTCTCTAAAAGAGTAAAACGAGAATCTACAGATTGGGAAAACATATTCAGCAATGAAAAATCTGAGAAGGGACTTACCTCTAAAAGTTATTGAAAACTTCAGCACCTCAACATAAAAAAGGCAAATAATTCACTTCAAAAATGGGCAAAGCACATGAACAGACACTTCATCAAAGACTATATTCAAATAGCCAACAAACACAAGGTGAAGTGCTCATAATTATTAGCCATTAACTAAAGACCAAACCAAATTCACTGCCATTGAGTCAATTCTGGTTCATAAAGACCCCTCCTGGGGTCATTTCCCTTGTGGCTACTCAATAAAAACTTGTTTAATGAATAAGTAACTATTGTTTATTAGCACAAATCATTTTCAGAAAAAAAGAGCATAAACAATTATGAGAGTGTCACCATATATATCTTTTAATCAGGGGCTTCATAGAATAAAAATAATTTCTAAGTACATACACACCAGACCAATGTTTAAAGTAAGAGGATGGAAAACAATTCAAGATTTTTTTGTAATAAGTGATGTTTATCTAGTTTGCATTTGATAGATAGACAACAGTTGCAAGTGTATCTTTTATTTGTTTATTATTGTGATTTGGGTGAAACTTTACAGAGCAGATTTGTTTTCAACTGTTCATACACATTTTGTTTCATGACATGACTTGCGATCCCTATAATGAAA
>NW_006922676.1:240384-242027 GCF_000298275.1 Orycteropus afer afer | reverse complement strand
CTGTGCTTACTTTTCTATGCATTCCTGCTCTCTGAGCTCTCTCCCTGAACAAATGCTGCCCTTCTGATCATCTACAGTTGATTGTTCTAAGAAGTGTGCTTACCTGGTGTAATTGTTCACCTTCTAAATCTGTCTGTTGTTTGGTTGGAGGCGACAGAAATGAGTTCAATTCCAGACCTAAAGGAGCCATTCTCTTGGGGTTTCACCAGTCTTTATAAGACCAGTAAGACTGGTATTTTTATGATTCGGGTTTTTGTTTGACATTTTTCTCCCACTTTATCCAGGATCTCCAATTCTGATCCCTTTCTGAATGGTTGACAGTAGTTGTTGCACACCATCTAGTTTTTCTGGTCTCAGGGTCATATGGGCTGAGGTTAGCATGGTATACTATTCCCTTGGACTAATTGTTTCCGTGCATCTTTGATTTTCTTCATTCTTCTTTGCTCTGGACCAGGAGAGACCAATAGTTGCATCTTAGATGTCCCCTGCAAACATGGTCCAAAGCCCGCAGGCCAAGCAAGTAACTCTGTCAAAGAGGTTTGGCTGTGGCTAGGAATTTATCACAACTTTGCCCCCTGTTAACTCCCGTTAGCTCCAATACATACATACATACATACACATATATATATATACACATGTATATATATGTATGTCTATATATATATGTATAGATATGTATGTGTATATATATATATATATATACACACACACACATATGTGTGTATGTGTGTGTACCAAAAAAGCCAAACTCACTGCTGTCAAGTCAGATCCATCTCAGAGACCCCTCCTTGGGTTTCCGAGACAGACTTTCCCTGAATTTGTCCCTATTTTGTCTTTGATGAAGTTTATACTTTTGGATTTTACATTTAAGTCTTTGGTCCAACTTGAGTTTGTTTTTATTTATGGGGTGAGGTATGGGTCTTGTTTCATTTTTCTGCAAGTGGATTTCCAATTTTGCCAGCATTTGTTAAAAAGGCTATCTCTTTCCCATTTAATGGGTTTGGGTTCTTTGTCAAAGACCAGCTGTCCATAGATGGATGGGTCTGCTTCTGGGTTTTTGATTCTGTTCCATTGGTCTATTTGTTTATCATTGTGCCTATACCATGCTGTTTTGACTACTGTGGTTGTATAGTAGGTTTTGAGATCTGGGAGTGTGAGACCTCCCACTTTGTTCTTTTTCTTCAGTAGTACTTTACTTATCTGAGCTCTCTTTCCTTTCCATACGAAGTTAGTGATTGTTTTTTCCATATACTTAAAAAATTTTGTTGGTATCTGGATCGGGATTGTATTAAATATGTAGATTGTTTTGTGTAGTACTGACATTTTCACAATATTCAGTCTTCCTATCCATGAAGAATGCAGGTTCTTCCATTTATGTTGATCCCTAGTAGTTTCTTGTAGTGCTTTATAGTTTTCCTTGTATAGGTCTTTTATGTCTCTGGTAAGATTTATTCCTAGATATTTTATATTTTTAGTGGCTATTGTAAATGGTATTATTTCCCTTATTTCTTTTACACAGGTCTCTTTGTTGGTGTAGAGGAATCCAACTGATTTTTATTTGTTAAACTTGTATTCTGCCACTTTGCTGAACCTCTCTATTAGTTCCAGCAGGTTTCTTTCCTTTTTTTTTTTTTTTTTTTTTT
>NW_006922676.1:238591-239754 GCF_000298275.1 Orycteropus afer afer | reverse complement strand
ATTTTGTTGAAGATTTTTGCATCTATGTTCATGAGGGATATTGGTCTGTAGTTTTCCTTTTTAGTAGTGTCTTTCTCTGGTTTAGGTATCAGTGTTATGCTTGTTTCATAAATGAGTTTGGAAGTGTTCCATCTTTTTCTATGTTCTGAAATAGCTTGTGTAGGATAGGTGTCAACTCTTCCCTGAATGTTTGGTAAAATTATCCAATGAAGCCATTAGGGCCAGGACTTTTTCTTGTGGGAAGTTTTTTTTTTTTTTTTTTTTTTTATGACCTGTTCAATTTCTTCTTCGGTTATGGGTCGGCTCCAGTATTCTATTTCCACTTGGGATAGTTTAGGTAGGTCTTGAGTTTCTAGAAACTTGTCCATCTCCTTTAGGTTCTCAAATCTGTTGGAGTACAATTCTTCATAATATTCTGTCAGTAACTTTTTTATTTCATTTGGTTCTGTTGTGGTGTCACACTTTTAGTTTGTTATTCTTATTACTTGCATCTTCTCTTTCTTTTTCTTTGCTAGATTTGCTGATGGTTTGTCAATTTTTTTAAATCTTTTTGAAGAACCAGCTTCCTGTTTTGTTGATTTTCTCTATTTTTGTTGTGTTTTGTTTTGTTCTCTGTTTCATTTCTTTCTGCTCTGATCTTTATTATTTCCTCACTTCTGGATACTGTAGGTTTCTTTTGCTGCTATTTTTCTAATTGTTGGAGTTGTTGAGTTAGAGTGATGATTTTGTTTTTTCCTCTTTTTTCATGTATGCATTTATTGCTATAAATTGACCTCTGAGTACTGCTTTCACTGTGTCACATAGGTTTTGGTAAGATGATCTTCATTCTCAGTTGTTTCTAGGATTTTTTTTTTTTTATTTTGCTCATTATTTCTTCCATTATCCAGTAGTTTTTGAGCAGTGTATTATTGAATTTCCACGTTTGATGTTTTTTCCTTGATCTTTCTATTATTAATTTCTATTTTTACAGCATTTTGGTCCAAGAAAATGCTTTGTAGTATTTCAAAATTTTTGTATTTATTGAGGCTTGTTCTATGTCCAAACATTTGATCTATTCTGGAGAATGATCCATGTGCACTGGAGAAGAATTTGAATTGTGCTTTTGTTGGGTGGAGAGCTTGTACATGTCTTTGAGGTTGGAAAGCTCTGTACATGTCTTTGAG
>NW_006922676.1:232494-237357 GCF_000298275.1 Orycteropus afer afer | reverse complement strand
GTAGCCTGGTGCTTCCCTAATAAACCCCATAATCTGTGAGTTCTGTGTGGCCACTGCAGTAAATTATCAGACCCGGGAGAGAATTGGTGGGTGCTTTGGGAGGAACAGTTGGTGAAAGGGCTGGAAGGAGGCAGCATGTTTGGCCTGGCAGGAATAGGCCTTGGTGATTCTGTCTTCCTCTTGTGGGGTTAGAGGAGGTCAGAATATGTGGCCTCCTTGTCTTTTTAGCAGCTTACTAAGCCCATATGTTTTCCTTTTTTCAGGGTTTGCTTAGGGGGATGGTTAATATTCTCTGTGGTTATCTTGGAGTAAATAGAATGGGTACAGATATGGATCTCTCCCTGTCAGTTGGCTAGGTAGCTGTCTTCCAAATTTCTTGGCATAGGCCAGTGAAGTACCTCCAGAGCTGCATCAGTTTTTTGAAACTTTTCAATGAGTTTTCTATCAATCCCTGGAGCCTAGTTTTTCACCAACTCCTTCAACTTCTTCCTTCAGTGGCATTGGTTCCTGATCATATGCCAGCTCCTGAACAGATGAATATCAACCAAGACTTTTTGGTGCAGTGATTCTGTGTACTCCTTCCATCTTCTTTTGATGTTCCCCCACATCATACAATATTTTGTCCATGGAACTTTTCAATATTGCAAATCAAGGATTGAATTTTTTTCTTCAGTTCTTTTAGCCTGAGAAACGCTGAGCGTGTTCTTCCCTTTCAGTTTGCTAACTTCATGTCTTTGCACTTTTCATTATAACAACTGACTTTGTCTTCTCAAGCTGCTCTTTGAAGTGTTCTTTTCAGCTCTTTTGTCTTGTCATTTCTTCCATTTGCTTTAGCTACTCTCCTTTCAAGAGCAAGTTTCAAAGTATCTTCTGACATCTATTTTGGTCTTTTCTTTCTTTCCTGTCTTTATAATAAACTTTTGCTTTGTTCGTGGATAATATATATATTATCCTCCCCATAGCTATCCCTTCCCTGTGTTCTTCCCTCCCATTCACTCCTGCCCCCTTAGCTGTCTCCCTGGGCATATACAACCTTTCTATTCGCCCATGATTGATGTCTCCAAGGAATGTATCTACCACTCACATTTGGTACATTGCCCTTCTCTTCACCCAAATCAGTACTTGTCTCTACCTATCTAACAGTGTTCCCTCCACTCCCATTGCACTCCTCGTATCCAACAAGGAATGTTTCTTCCCTTTATAAACCTTTCCTTGACTTTTTACAATAATGGACTAATACAATATTTGTCCTTCTGTGATTGACTTATTTCACTCAGCATAATGTCCTCCAAGTCCATCCATGTAATGCCATGTTTTGTGGATTCTACATTACTCTTCAAGTTTGTATTGTATTCCATTGCATGTGTATGTACCATAGTTTGGTTATCCGTTCTTCTGTTGATGGGCAGCTAGGTTGTTTCCATCTTTTTGCTATTGTAAATAGTGCTGCAATGAACATGGGTATGCATATATCTGTTCTTGTCCTGGCTGTCACTGCTTTTGGATATATATGTAGTAATGAAATTGCTGAGTCAAATTATATTTCTAATTCCAGCTTTTTAAAGAATCACCATACTTCTTTCCACAGTGGTTGTTTCATTTGACATCCCCCCCAGTAGTGTATAAGAGTCCCAATCTCGTGGATAATGTTTTTGATGTTGTCCCACAATTCATCTGGTTTTCAGTCATTGGTGTTCAATGTGTCAAATCTACTCTTTACATGGTCTCTAAATTCAGGTGGGATATAATCAAAGTCATATTTTGACTCTTGTGGACTTATTTTATTTGTCTTCAGCTTCAACTTGAACTTGCATATGAGCAGTTGATGGTCTGTTCCACAGTCAGCACCTGGCCATTCTTTAGCTGTAGATACTGAGCTTCTTCATCACCTCTTTGCACAAATGTAGTCGATCTGATTCCATATGTTCCTTCCGGCAAAGTCCACCTGTATAGCTGCCATTTATGTTGTTTATAAAAGGTATTTTCAATGAATAAGTCATAGGTCTTGTGAAATTCTATCATGTGATCTTTAGCCTCATTTCTATTACCAAAGCCGTATTTTTAATTAGTGGTGATTCCTTTTTGTTTCCCAGTTTTGTATTCCAATTGCCAATAATAATCAACATATCTCAAGTGCATATTTAGTCAATTTCAGACTGCGGAACTTGGTAAAAATCTTCAATTTCCTCATGTTTGGCTTTGGTGGTTGGGGCAAAAATTTGAGTAATTTTAGTATTAACTGATCTTCTTTGTAGGCATATGAATATTATCTTACCATTGACAACATTGTACTTCAGGATAGCTCTTGAAACATTCTTTGTGACTATAAATGCCACATGCTTCCTCTTCAATTTGTCATTCCCAGCATAGTAGATCATACAGTTGTCTGATTCAAAATGGCCAAAACCAGTCCATTTCAACTCACTAATACCTAGAATATCTATCTTTATGTGTTCCATTTCATTCTTGACAACTTATTTTCTGAGATTCATACTTTGTGCATTCCATATTCCAATTATTAATGGATGTTTGAAGCTATTTCTTCCAATTTTGAGTCATGCCACATCAGCAAATGGAGGTCCCAAAAGTTTTATTCCATCCAGGTCATTAAGGTTGACTCTACTTTGAGGAGGTAGCTTTTCCCCAGTTGTATTTTGAGTGCCTTCCCACATGAGGGGATTATCTTCCAGCACTATATCAGACAAAGTTTCAGGGCTGTTTATAAAGTTTTCCAGTAATATATCAGACAATGTTTCACTGCTATTCATAAGATTTTCACTGGAAAATTATTTGAGAAGTGGATGGCCCCTTCCTTCTTCCAAGTCTGTCTTAGTCTGGATGCTCCACTGAAACCTGCCCAATATGGGTGACCCTGGTATTCGAAATACTGGTGTCATAGCCTCCAGCCTCACAGCAACACACAAGCCACCACAGTATGACAGACAGACAGACGAGTAGTAGCTAGTAGTGGTATTAGTGGGTTAATTGGTACTTCTCTTTGCAATTTTTCAAGGAAGTGCTATTCCATTTTCCAAAGTGGTTGTACCACTCTACAGTCCCACCAGTACACTACACCAGCAGTGTATGAGAGTTTTAATCTCTCTACAACCTTACCAGCATTTGTTATTTTCTGTCTCGTTGAACTATGCTATTATTGCTGGGGTGAGATGATGTATCTTTGTTGTTTGAATCTGCATCTCTTTAATGGCTAAACATTGTGAGCATTTCTTCCTGTGTTTGTTGGCTGCCTGAATATCTTCTTTGGTGAAGTATCTTTTCCTGTCCTTTGCCCATCTTTAAAGTGGATTCTTTGTCTTTTTGATGTTGAGGTGTTGAAAGTCTCCAAATTTAGATATTGTCAGTTATGTCATTGCCAGATATTTTTCTCCCAGTCTGTAGGTTTTCTTTCTACTTTTTTGGAGAAGTCTTTTGAGGCATACACAAATTTGTTTTAGAAGATCCCGGTCATCTAGATTTTCCTAGGTTCATACTTCACACATTCCATATTCCAATTATTAATGGAATATTATTCCAATTATTAATTTGATGTTTGTGCATTTTGGTTTATGCTTGATAGTCTATTTAAGGCATAAATGTAGGCCCCTAAGTTGGTCTCTAATTTTATCTTTGATGATTTCATAGTTTTGCATTTTATATTGAGTTATTTGATCCATCTTGAGTTCGTTTTTGTGTATGGTGTGAAACATGGATTTTGTTTCATTCTTCTGCAAATGGATATCCAGTTTTGCTAGTACCATTTGTTAAAGAGACTATGCCTTCCCCATTGAATGGGTTTTAGCCTTTCTCAAAGATCAGCTTTCCATAGGTAAGTGGATCTATTTCTGGATTCACAATTCAGTTCCCCTGGTACATGTGTCTATTGTTGCACCAATATCAGGTGTTTTGACTTCTGTGGCTGTGTAATAGGATTTGAGCTCAGGGAATATGAGACTTCCTACTTTGTTTTTCTTCTTCAGTAGTGCTTTGCTTATCCAAGCTCTCTTTCCTTTCCATATAAAATTAGTGATTGTTTTTTCCCATTCCCTTAAAGAATGTTGATGGGATTTGGACTGGGATGGAATTGAATGCACAGATTGCTTTGTGTAGTGTCTTGATTCTCTAATCCTGCCGTAACAGAAATTCCTCAAAACAAACAGAAATTTATTGTCTTGCAGTTTAGGAGATTAGAAATCCAAATTCAGAGTGCTGGCTCTAGGTGCTGGTGGAGGCCCCTCAACCTTGGACTTCAGCTCTGCCTCTTATTCCAGGCATACTGGAGCAAGAGGCATTTCCTAACTCAGGCAGTTTTTAGGTGCTGAGGCTGATGAAGCCAAGGTCAGTAGGTGAAATGGCACAGTCCCAAGATCAGCAGGCAATATGGCAGGTTGCTAGTTCAAGTCCTGGAACAATTCCAAGATCAGCAGGCAGCACCATAGGCCCCTGGTTCAAGTCTAGAAACTGGAGATGAAGACAAATGCAGGATCCAAACATGCCAAAATCTAGAGACCTTACTCAAACTTCTCATTATATACTGGAAGCAGACCAAATCCTGAAGTCAACTACTTAGCTACTCACACCAGATTCCACAATAGAGGTGATTATAATTTCATTACAGGGCATAACTAAATCTAGCTTCCCAGCTACTCAAAATCATGGCCATGGAAAGTTGACACATAAACTTACCTCCCACAACTAGTATTGAATATTGAATATTTTCACAATATTCAGTCTTCCTATACATGAGCATGGTGTGTTCTTCCATTTATATAGATCTCTTATAATTTCTTGTAATAGTGTTTTATAATTTTCTTTGCATAGGTTTTTGTGTCCCTGGTAAGATGTATTTCCAAGTTTTTTTTTTTT
>NW_006922676.1:229528-230863 GCF_000298275.1 Orycteropus afer afer | reverse complement strand
TCCCATAAGTTAGATTCCTTAGGTAGGAATTTTGTTGAAGATTTTTGCATCTATATTCATGCGGGTTATTGGTCTGTAGTTTTCCTTTTAAATGGTGTCTTTGCTTGGTTTTGATATCAGGATTATGTTTGTGTCCTAAAATGAATTTGGGAGTATGTCAGCCTTTTCTATGTTCTGGGACAGCTGCAGTAGGGTAGGTATCATCTAGCTTCTGGATGTTAGAGAGAATTCTCCACTGAAGCCATGTGGGCCAGAATTTTTTGTGAGGAGTTTGTTTTTTATGACTTACTAAATTTCTTCCTATGTTATGGGTCTGTTCAAATTTTCCACCCCAGTCTGGGCTAGTTTACATAGGTCTTGTTGCTTCTAGTCATTTGTCCATTTCTTCTAGCTTTTCTTTGGAGCTCTGGTAGCATAGTGTCTAAAGCATTTGACTGCTAACCAGAAGGCTGGCAGTTCAAATCCACCAGTCACTCCCCGGAAAGAAGGTTGGGCAATCTACTTCCATAGTGATGCTGCATCGGAAACCCAAGGAGGGGTCGCTATGAGTCAGGGCCAACTTGACGGCACATAACAACAGCAACAAGTTCTTTGTAGTACTCTATTATCATTTTTATTTTGAGTTCTGTTGTGATATTGCCCATTTCACTTATTATTTATTTTACATAGTTAAATTTGCCAGTGGTTTGTCGAATTTATTATTCTTTATGAAGAGCCAGCTTCCAGTTTTGTTGATTTTCTCTATTGCTTTTCTATTTTCTGCTTTATTTCTGCTCTGATTATTACTATTTCTTTTCTTCCAGAGACTGACAGCTTTTTTTTTGTTGTTGTTGTTGTTGTTGCTCTTTTTCTAATTGTTGCAGCTCTTGGGTTAAGGTGTTGAATTTGGTTCTTTCTTTTTTTATTTTAATTTGTTCATTAACTGCTATAAGTTGACCTCCTAAGTAATGTTTTTGCTGTGACCCAAAGATTTTAGTATGTTGCATGTCCATTCTCATTTGTTTCCAAGAATTGTTTGCTTCACACTTTATTTCTTCTTTTATCTCGTGGATCTTAAGCAGTATGTTCTGTTTCCATGCTTTTGATTTTTTTATCCACTGTTCTTCTTATTGTTGATTTCTAATTTTGCAGTGTTGTATTCAATCTTCCCATGCATGAGCATTGTATGTTCATCCATTTATGCACATCTCTTATGCTTTCTTGGAGTAGTGTTTTGTAGTTTCCTTTGTACAGGGCTTTTGTGTCCCTGGCAAGATTTATTCCCAAGTATATATTTTTTGGGGGAGCTCTGGTAGCATAGTGGCTAAAGCACTTGACTGCTAACCAGAAGGCTGG
>NW_006922676.1:227664-229428 GCF_000298275.1 Orycteropus afer afer | reverse complement strand
GAGTCGGGGCCGACTCGACGGCACATAACAACAACAACAACAACATTGTAGATGGTATTGATTTCCTTGTTTTCTTTTCAGCAATCTCTTTGTTGGTATAGAGGAATCCAACTGATTTTGTATGTCAATCCTGTATCCTGCCACTATGCTAAATCTCTCAATTAGTTCCAGAAGTTATTTTGCTGAGTCTCTTGGGTTTTCTATGTACAGAATCATATCATGAGCAAATAGGCATAGTTTGACTTCTTTCTTACCAATTTGGATGCCTTTGATTTCCCATTCTTGCCTTATTGCCCTGGCTAGGACTTCCAATACACATTAAATAGAAGTGGTGATAGAGGGCATCCTTGTCTGGTTTCTGTTTGTAAGGGGAATGTTTTCAGTCTCTCTCCATAGAGAATAATGTTGGCTGTTTGTTTTGCATAGATGCCCTTTATTATGTTTAGGAATGTCCTTTCTATTCCTATTTTACTGAGAGTTTTGATCAGGAATGGGTGTTGGATTTTATGAAATGCCTTTTCTGCATAGATTGATATGATCATGTGGTTCTTTTCCTTTGTTTTATTTATATGATGGATGACATTGATTGTTTTTGTAATGTTGATCCATCCTTGCAAAGCTGGTATGAACCCCACTTGAGCATAATGTATTATATTTTTATGTTGCGGCAGTTTATTGGCTTGCATTTTGTTGAAGATTTTTGCATCTATGTTCATGAGGGATATTGGTCTCTAGCTTTGATTTTTAGTCATGCCTTTGTCTGGATTTGGAATCAAGGTTATTCTTTCTTCATAAAATGAATTTGAGAGGATCCCATCCTTTTCTATGTTCTGGAATAGTTTGAGAAGGATTGATCTCAGTTCTTCTCTGAATGTTTGGTAGAATTCTCCAATGTAACCATCTGGGTCAGAACTGTTTTTTTGGTTGGTAATTTTTTTTTTTATGACCTGTTCAATGTCTTTTGTTGTTATGAGTCTGTTTAAATTTTCCACCTCAGTCTGGGTTATTTTAGGTAAGTTTTGTGTTTCTAACAATTTGTCCATTGTTTTTCCCAGTTTTCAAATTTGTTGGAGTATAGTTCTTTGTAGTATCCTGATAACCAAAAAAATCAAACTCACTGCCGTTGAGTTGGATCTGACTCATAGTGACGCCTCCTTGAATTTTTGAGGCAGTATCACTATGGAAGTAGATTGCCCAACCTTCTTTCTGAGGAGTGGCTGGTGGATTTGAATTGCCAGCCTTCTGGTTATTAGTCACATGCCTTAGGCACTACACCACCAGAGTATCCTGATATTGTCCTTCTAATTTCTATTGGTTCTGCTGTGGTGTCACCCAATTCATATCTCATTTGTGTTATTTGTATTCCCTCCCTCTTTTCCTCTGTTAAATTTGCCAGTGGTTTGTCAATTTTATTTATCTTTTCAAAGAACCAACTTCTAGTCTTGGTAACTTTTTCTATTGTTCTTTTTTCTGTTTGATTTATTTCTGCTGGAAACTTTATTATTTCTTTTTTTCTGGAGATTGTAGGCTTTTCTTGATGCTCTTTTTTATAATTGTTGGAGATGTTGGTTTAAAATGTTGATTTTGGCTCTTTGTTCTTTTTTTGATGTGTGCATTTATTGCTATAAATTGGCCTCTGATCACTGCTTTTGCAAAGATTGGTATGTTGTATTCTCATTCTTTTTAGATTCAATGAATTTTTGAATTTCTATTTTTATTTCTTCTCTTACCCAGTCTTTCTTAAGGAGGGTATTGTTCAGTTTC
>NW_006922676.1:224172-225569 GCF_000298275.1 Orycteropus afer afer | reverse complement strand
GGTTAGCAGGCAAGTGTCTTAGCCACAATTGAGTCTGGTGTCCCCCAATACTATAGTCCTGAGTCAGTAGATCTGTTGGATCTCTCTCCCACAGTGTCTGGGTGTCTGAGAAGGATTACTCTATGACTGTCTTCTGTTGTTGCTGTAAGGATTGTGGGTATTTTGTATCACTGGTGTCTGTGCAAGATTAGCCTCCACTGAATTTATTTTTAGTCTAGAGTATACTCCTATTCACTTTCATTTATTGATGAAATGTTCACTGTTCATTTATTGCTATAAAGTGGCCTCTGATCCATGCTTTTTCTGTGTCCCAAAGATTTTGGTATATTTTGTTTTCCTTCTTTTTTATTCAAAGAAATTTTTAAGATCATTTTTTATTTCTTCTATTACCAGTCATTTTCAAGGAGAGTGTTATTCATGTGTTTTCTCTTTTTCCTTCGTCTTTTTGTCTTCTTATTGTTGATTTCTAATTTTACAGAATTGTGATCTGAGAAGATGCTTTGCATTATTTCAATATTTTTAAATTTATTGAGGCTTGCTTTGTGGCTGAACATACTGCCTATTCTGGAGAATTTCCCATGTGCACTGGAAGAAAATGCATACTGTGCTGTTGTTGGGTGAAGTGCTCTGTAGATGTCTAAAAGATCAAGTTGGTGAATTGTATTGTTTAGTTCTTCTGCATCTTTGTTGAGTTTCCAGTTGTTTATCTTTCATTGAAATTAGTGTATTAATGTATCCTACTATGACTGTGGAGTCATCTATTTTTCGTTTCAGTTCTGTTAGAGTCTGGTTTATGGATTTTGTAGCTCTTTGATTGGGTGCATAGATATTTATTATTGTTAAGACCTCTTGCTGAATTGATCCTTTAATCATTATATAATGTCCTTCCTTGTCTCTTATGGAAGCTTTTGTCTTAAAGTCAATTTGATCATAAATTAATATTGGCACTTCTGCTCTTTTCCGGTTGCCATTTGCTTAATATATCTTTTTCCAACCTTCGATTTTTAGTCTATTTTTGTCTTTGTCTCTAAGACATGCCTCTTGTAGACAGCATATAGATTAATTATGTTTTCTTATCCAGTCTGCAACTCTCTGTCACTTGAGAGGTGCATTTAATCCACTGATATTCAGTGTAATTATCAAGAAGTAAGAGTTTAGTGCTATCATTTTGTTATGTACTTTTTCATGGTGTTGCTGATATCTTTGTCCTATATAATTTTGTGTGGTAAGCTCGTTTTGTTTATGAATTGTGTTGTCACTTCCTTCATTTCTATTATTTTACTTTTTCTTTTACTTTCCAAAGAAGTGCTTGCTGAAAGTGAGGATGACTTAAGGCACCTACTGATGAAGGTTGAAGAATACAGTCTGCAGTATGGATTACATCTCAACATAAAGAA
>NW_006922676.1:215254-223692 GCF_000298275.1 Orycteropus afer afer | reverse complement strand
GAGATGGATTGATACGGTGGCTGCGATGATGGGCTCAAGTATAGCAGGGATTGTGGGGCTGGCGCGGGATCTGGCAGTGTTTCATTCTGCTGTGCATGGGGTCACTATGAGTTGGAAACAACTCGACGGTACTTAACAACAACAAAATTATTTTACTATTTGCTAAATATTTGTGCTGGTCCTCATTTTTATTTTAATGTGAACACTTATCATTTTTCTTTGAAGTTACCCTGTGATTTATAATTTTCTTCCCAAGTTTAGAACAGTCCATTCTATTTTGCAGTTGTTTTGACTTCTCTACCATTTAGAAGTTCTGTAACTGCACAATTTTTTCCTTCTTTTTGGTTTGTAGTTGTCCTCATTTGTCAATTGATGTCTCTGGTTCCCTGTTTACAATACTGTAGGCTTCTTTACTTTGGTTACTTCTATAACTGGATGGGTTTCTGGGTTATGTCATCATGTGTGTTAATGGTCAGTTGTTGTTTGCTATTGTTGATTCACTCCCTAAAGGACTCCCTTTAACATCTCTTGTAAGGTTGGTCTGGTTTTAATAAATTCCCTTAATTTCCACTTATCTGGAAATGTCTTTTTCAACATCACGTTTGAGGGACAGTTTTGCTGGGTATATATTTCTGGTTGGAAAATTTTTTCTTTCAGAGTTTTAGATATACCATTTCATTGTCTTCTTTTGTGCATGATTTCTGCTGAGAAATCTGAGTTTAGTCTTATTGGTTGTCCCTTGTGGGCAACTTTTCATTTTTTTCCATGCTACTTTCAGGATTCTTTCTTTCTCTTGGGTTTTGGTGAGTTTGATGATGATATGTCTTGGTGATTTTCTTTTGGGTGTATCCTCTTTGATGTTTATTTGATTTCTTGAATTGATATAGTCTCATCTTCCATCATACAAGGGAAATTCTCTTCCAACAAATCTTTGACAATTTTCTATGTGGTTATATTTGTCTCTCCATGTTCTGGAATTCTGATCACACATAAGTTATTCCTTCTGATGGCATCCTACATGAACCTTAGGGTTTCTTCATTTTGTTTTCCTCTTTTTTTCTGATTGACTTCTTTCCAAAGAAGTATTGATGTATTTGTCTTCAATCTCACTAATTCTCTCTTCCTTTGATTCAGTTCTACTCCTTTGCCTATTCGTGTGTTGTCTATTTCTGAAAATTTAGCATTAATCTTCTGGATTTCTGTGTGTAGATTTTTTATCATTTCTAATTTTTCATTTATTTTGTCATTTTGTTCATGTATTGTCTTTTGAAATTGTTCTAGGGTTTTTTCTGAGTTTTCTTTAATTTTGTCAGTGTTTTCCTTGATCTATCTCTCAATCCATTGAATGTACCTAAATATAATTCTTTTGAGTTCCTTGTCAGGGAGTTCCAATGCTGCTGTTTCCTCAAAGATGTGTTCTGGGTCTGTATCCTGGTCCTTTGTTTCTCCTGGTTTATCTTGTTTCTTTGGGTGGACTGTCATGCTCTGTTTTCTCCAAGGCATTGTGACTTTTTGTTTATTTGTTTGTTCATATTTAATTGGTGATTGCATGTTGCAGTGACTTGCCTGTGATTTCTATTTTCTTTGTGTGTTATCTATGTAAGCAGTGTACTGTGCTATGCTCCTCTATTCACTAGTTGGCAACACTAAAACACTCACCACCTGCCTCCTTTCCTGTTTTCAGCCTCCCATATGTCCCTACCATGCTTGGCAAAGAGAGCCTATTCTTAGGTCCCTGGATTCTGAAAGAATGCTGTCACTTTAAAATCCAAAATGACCCCCACTTATAACCATTCAAAATGGCTGCATCCTCAGTCACCTCAAATATCCAAAATGGCCACCACTGGTAAACATTCAAAATGTCTGCACCCTTGGTCACTTCAAATATCCAAAATGGCCACTGCTTGTTAACAATCAAAGTGGTTGCACCCTCTAGACAGCTGAAACTCCACAGCTCAGTTGGTCTCCCTCCTTGATGATTCCCTTCCTAGTTGTGGGCCACCTGCACAATTGTCCCTGCAACCATTGGTGACCAGGGCTGATCTTTAATTCATTTCTCAGGTTCCAACACCACTTGGAAATATTCGGGCTGTTGGTCCTGTCAGAGTAGCTAACAGTCTGCTGCTCTGACTGTCTCTGTATTCATGGTCTTTCTTCAGGTTTTTCCACTAGCTGGTGCCTAATCCAATTCTGTATGCTTCCTTTCAAACCTCAGGGCTCCAGGATTATCTTCTGTATTTCTGTCAATTGGTTTCTCTTTTCTTTGTTGAAGAAAGTCTTTGTAGGTTGTCTGCCTATTCCTCCATTTTACCAGAAGTCACATCATTTGATTTCTTGGCTGCTGCTTCCATGGTTGTTGACTGTGTATCAAAGTAAAATGAAATCCTTTATTCAAAGAATTTTTAATTATTCTATTCCCCAGTCATTTTTGAGGAGGGTGTTACTCAGTTTCCATGCATATTTTTTCTTTTTCATTGTAGAAAATTTTCCCTTTAGAGCATAGATGCAAAAATTCTCAACAAACTACTGACAAACATAATCTTAAAATAATTCTTTATGAAATGGAATTGACTTGACAGCACTCAACAATACACCATGACCAAGTGGGATTTAATCCAGGAATGTAGAGATGGTTCCACATTAGACAATTAGTCAATGTAAAACATGATATTAATAAAAAAATGGAAAAGAATTTCATGATCCTGTCAACTTATGCAGAGAAAGCATTTATTAAAATCTGACACCCTTTCTTGAATGGAAAAAAAAAAAAAACTCTCAACAGAATAGGAATAGAAGGGAAGTTCCTCAATACATAAAGGCATTTATGCAAAAGCAATAGTCAGTATTATATGCAAGGGAGAAAATTCAAGAGCTTTCCCACTAACTTTGGGAATAAGGAAACTTACCTGCTCTCACCACTCCAATCCTACACAATTTTGTACTGTTAGTCCTAGCCAGACCTATAAGGCAAAAAACAGAAAGATGAAATAAATAAATAAATAAAAATAATCAAATTGTGAGGGAAAACTAAATGTATCTCTGTTGGCAGAAGACATGATCGTAGACAAGACCACTTCTAGAACTAATAGAAGAGTTTAACAATATTTCAGTGTACTATGCCAGACAAACTTCTCTACACTATCAATGAAAAATCTGAAAAGTAAATTAAGGAAATAATTCCATTTAAACATCATCTATAATAAAAAGTAACTAGGAAAAATTTAATCAGGGTTGTAAATTCTTATCATTCAATGAAAATCATAAAACATACCTAAAAGTGATTAAAGATTACTTCAGTAGATAGAAACACGATAGCAGTTAGTTTTTCTTCTTCCTTTTTTAAAATCTATCTATGATACAATTAAAAAAAATCACTGTCGTCGAGTTTCAAAATTTAATATTGGTTCAATACTATTAAGTAAACTGTTGTTGTTGTTGTTATGTGCTGTCGAGTCAGACCCAACTCATAGGGACCCCTCCTTGGGTTTCCAAGGCAATATCACTACAGAAGTAGATTTCCCCCATCTTCCTTCCTAGGAGAGGCTGGTGGGTTTGAACTGCCAGCCTTCTGGTTAGCACTCAAGTGCCTTGGGCACTACACTACCAGAGATCCTATTAAGTAAACTACAGTCTTTATTAAGAATTCAGTTTCCCCACTAATAATTATTTTACTTCTCTGGGATCTTACCCAGGTTTTCACAATACACTTTAATATATATATATATATAATCCTTAGTCTTGTTTGGTCTGTAAGTCTCAGTCTTTTATTTTTCATGACTTTGACAGTTGTAAGATGTCTTAGTAAGGCACTTCATGTAACATTCCCAATTTGGGTTTGTCTGATGTTTTCTAATGATTATTAATTATTTTTGGGAAGAATACCACAGGAATGCTGTTTTGTCCTTCCAAATGCATTGTGTTATTTAGTACATAATATCAATATGTTTTAATGGTGGTGAAGTTAACTTAACATATGCTTAAGATGATGTCTTTCAGGTTTTTTCACAGTAAAGTCATTCTCTCTTCCATTGTCATTTATAAATATTCTGGGTGAGATATTGTGAGGTTATACAAATATCACATTCCTCCAAAATTGATCCATTACTTTTAGTATTCAATGATTATTTTAACTCCTTTGATGTTCTAATGGTGATTTTCCATTTTTTTCATTCTTTCTATATTTATAAGTTGAAATTATTGTGTAAGAAATTATACCATTTATTCAATCATTTATTATTTATATCAGTACATACTTATGGATATTTATGTTATGCTTTGATTTATAATATAATACCATGATTAGTTATTTTGATGCTCTAAATTGTGCCAACTTTTGTCATTTAGAACTCTTTCAGGTTGGCCCTGTTGTCTTTTTAACATGTTCCCTTTATATTGTTTGTTGGTGGTGTTCTTGTTAAACATTTACTTACTTTATGGAACTGTAAAATGCTGTAGTCTCATCCTTTATTTCCCTTCTCCTAGACCTGGGATCAAGCACTTCACCAAGTGACTTTGTTTCTTTTATTGGAGAATGGTATTTGCAAACCAAGATAAAGGTACTAAGTTTGCTTATTGCTAATGGGGTGTCATTGTTTCTAAGCCCTCTCATTGGACAAAGCTAAGAAATGAATATATGCATACTAATGTATGTTTATATATGGACATCATCTTTTATTTATTGTTTTATGGGCAAAATTTTGTGTTTTATCTTTTATTGTGATTTTGGAGACATTTTACAAAGCAGATTTGTATTAAATTCAATACTTTTACACATTTTGTTTTGTGACATTGGTTACATTTTCCGTACTGTAACATCTCACCTTCCACTTCCTTACTCTGGTTACTCTGTCCATGTGTCTTTCTTGCCAATGCATTCTTGGCTCCTTACTATTCTCCCTATGCAAATGCTTCCCTTCTGATATTCTATGGTTGATTGTTCTAATGAGTGCATCTCCCTGGTGTGTAAGTGTTTGGCTCATAGGCTTGTCTATTTTTTGTCTGAGAGTTTAACCCTGAGAGTCTGTTCAATTCCAGGCCCAAACGGTGACTTACAGCCATAATCTCAGGGATTTCACCAGTCTCTATCAGACCAGTAAGCCTGGTCTTTTTTAGGAATTTGAATTACTTTCTACATTTTCCTCCCACTCTATCCAGGATCTCCAATTTTGATCCCTTTCCCAAAGACTGGCATTTGTAGCCATACACCATCTAGTTCTTCTGATATCTGGGTCTTAGACGCTAAGGTTGTCATGGTCCTTTAGTCCCTTGGATTAACTGTTTCCATACTTTTTTATTATTATTATTATCTTCACCCTTCTTTTCTATGTACAAAGAGAGACAATTAGTTGCATCTTAGAAGGCTGCTTGCAAGCTTTTAAGATCCCAGTCATTACTCACCAAAGTAAGTTACGGAACAATATTTTTGTATACCATGTTGTGCAGATTGAGCTTTATGTCCCCCACAATCATAGTCCCCAGCCTGAAGGCACAATGAATCACTACCCAAGGTGATTATTTATGGCTAAGAAATTATCCTAACTTTCCTCCTGTTACATTTAAAGCACACATGGGCATTTTTTGTATCACATACAAATACTTATATAGGAATAGCATCTCACAAGCCTATGTATAAAAAAGCCAAACTCACTGCCCTCGAGTCAGATCCAACTCATAACGACCCTTCCTTGGGTTTCCAAAGTGGTATCACTACAGAAGTAGATTGTCCAACCTCCCTTCCAAGAAGTGACTGGTGGGTTTGCACCTCCAGCCTTCTAGTTAGCAGTCAAATAACTTAGCCACTATGCCACCAGAGTTCCTATATATACTCATGGGCATATTCCCATTTGTCTATACATACTTAATATTCTTTCCTATCTATGTATCCCCCTGAAGATTAATGTTTGCTGTTACTGA
Source organism: Orycteropus afer afer (assembly GCF_000298275.1). Taxonomy (NCBI): domain Eukaryota; kingdom Metazoa; phylum Chordata; class Mammalia; order Tubulidentata; family Orycteropodidae; genus Orycteropus; species Orycteropus afer. The sequence continues at coordinate 217,779 of NW_006922676.1, read as the reverse complement.
TAATGCAGTATTGTGTCTGCAAAAGTATTTGCCTTTACTGTCTGTACATCTTTGGCACTTATCTGTGTCTTCCTTTTATTTAGTGATATTATGCTAGTCACAAGCTTTTGTTATATTGCATTTTCCTTCACCATATCAAACCTGTCTCTTAATTATCCATATATTTTCCCTCTCTTCCCCTCACCTCCCATCCCTGGTAACTGACAAAGAAAATTATCTTCCCTGTGTAAACCTTTCCTTGACTTTTTACAATAATGCACTCATACAATATTTGTCTTTCAGTGATTGACTTATTATACTCAGCATAATGTCCTGAAAGTTCATACACATTATGAAGTGATTCCCTGATTCTATCACTACGGAAGTAGGACTGCCCAACCTTCCTTCTGAGGAGTGGCTGGTGGGTTTGAACGGCCAGCTCTCTGGTTAGCAGGCAAGTGTCAGCCACTATGCTACCAGAGCTCCCTTAAATTGCATAATATTCCATTATATGTACGTACTATATAGTTTGGTTATCCTTTCATTTGTTGATGGACACTTAGGTTGTTTCTATTACTATGCTATTGTAAATAGTGTTGAGATGAACATGGGTGTGCATATATCTAATTGTGGATCTTACCTCTTTAGGATATATTCCTTGTAGTGGTAGTGGAATTGCTGGATCAAATGGTATTTCTATTTCCAACTGTTTTAGGAAGTGTCATTACATTTTCCATAGTGGTCGTACCATTTAACAGTCAGTCCCATCAGCAGTGTATGAGAATTCAAATCTCTACACACCCTTGCCAGCATTTGTGGTTTTCTGTCTTGTTGAACTTTGGTATTATTGCTGGGGTGAGATGATATCTTTTGTTATTTTGATGTACATCTCTCTAATGATTAACAATCATGAGCATTTCTTCATGTGTTTTTTGGCTGCCTAAATATCTTCTTGGGTGAAATGTCTGTTCATATCCATTGCCCATTTTTGAAGTGGATTGTTTGTCTTTTTGATGTTGAGATGTTGAAGTTTTCTATAAATTTTAGAGATAAGTCCCTTGTTGGGTATGTTTTTACCAAATATTGTTTCCCAATCTGTAGCTTCCCTTTTTTACTCTTTTGGAGAAGTCTTTTGATGCACATAAGAATTTAAGTTTCAGAAAGTCCCAGTCATGCAGTTTCTCATCTGCTATTTGTGCATCTTGGGTTATGCTTGATAGTCTATTTATGCCATAATTTAGGGCCCAAAAATTTGCCCCTATTTTATCTTTGATGAACTTTATAGTTTTCAGTTTTACATTCATGTATTTGATTTATCTTGAGTTTGTTTCTGTGCATGATGTGGAGTATGGATCTTGTTTCATTTTTCTGCAAGAATGGCTCACCAGCCATGACTCACTGGTGGTGGATCTTGTACTCTTCTGGGCAGATGCAGCTCCTGCCGAGACTCTAGTGTAATGCCGACCTGATACTCTCTTCTCTAACAAGCTCAACACAAGCCTATAAGTTTGTGGAGGTCCAGCCTGGCATGAATGGGCCCCCAAAAGAGGAAGCTGCAGAATTGTGTCTCTTGTTTCAGTGCAAATAAGTTCTCTCAGACACTTAGACAGCCAGTGGGAAAGTTTCAGCCCCTAACTCTGGTTGTTAGAGGTGGAGATGTCCAGGGATCAGGTTGGTAAGGGTGGGGCTTCTCTCTTCACTGAGTCTCTGGCTTCAGAATGAGTATTTACCTCTATGTGCTGGGAAGGTGTGCATTTGTTAGACCAAGGATCATATCCCCTCATCCTGATTCTCTGTCATGGGTTTGTTGACCTTCTGGGTTCGCACAACTGTTTTTTCCATTCTTGCCCAGATTCAGTCAAGCAAGAGATTGTTCAGAGCTGAGTTTCTTCAACACCCCCCCATCACAGGCCTTTTGCAAGCCCAAATATGCTTTCTTCTAGAGGGTGGTGAGTTGATTCCCTTTCCCACTCTCTCCTCTCTCTGTGGCCACCTGTGCCACTTGTAACTCTCACCTGAATCCCTGCTGTTTATTTCCAAACTACTGCACATCTATTGCTCACCTTGACTTTTTCCTGATGTTTCTACACTGTCTTGTTATTGCTGTGTGGATTCCATGAAGTTTTTTTTTTTTCCCTCATCACCAACATCTTTGTCTCTATTGAAGATGTCCCTGCTTCACATGGTCTGGCCTCTTTTCAGTCCCCTGTGATTAATCTCACTCCATTTCTCTTCCAGTCAGCATTCAGTCTGTTTATCTTCTCATTTGATGCTAAAAATTCCAAGATTAAATTTGTATCTGTTTCACTCAGATTTCTGGATCTCATTGTAGAGGGAATTTGCGAAATATGCTAGCAGGATGCCATTTTGTCTTTGCCCTACTTTTATTTCTGTATCCATATTTGCACATATATATTTTAAACATGAGTTCATGTTGATACATCCTACATCAATCTACCAAAAGAGACTTTTTCTTATTATTTTGAAATAATACAACTTTCACTTTTTAGCAGATTTCTTTCATTAAGAATTTCCAAAGTAAAGGA
>NW_006922676.1:208145-211590 GCF_000298275.1 Orycteropus afer afer | reverse complement strand
TTTAGTCCACATTTGTATCCTTCCCTTCAAGGCTCAGGAGTCCAAGATTATCTTCTGTGTCTGTGTTAATTGGTTTCCCTTTTCTTTGTTGAAGGGGGTCTGTGCAGTCTTTCTGCCTAGTCTGCCATCTTACCAGAACTCCTAACTAAACTCTTTGAAAGCCTAGTAGTTTTATCTCTGAACCTTAGATCAATAGCTGCTGACAGAATTTACTTGAACCAGTTGTCTTCCTGGACTCCAGAGTTTCACAGCTAATCAGATTCTTTATCTTGGCTCTGCTATCCCTATTAGCTGGATCTAGATGGTTGTAATCAATAATAACAGCAACATTAACTAAGTGCTAATTATATGCCAAGGCCTAGTGTATTTCAAAGTATTATGTCACTTACAGCTCACACAAAGCCTGAGGAACTGAAGTTATTATTTTGCCTGAATTTCCTATTGGCTATTAGATGTTTTGGGCACACATTTGTTTCCAGACTAGATATTCTTGGTAGTTGTAGCTGACTATCTCTGCTGTTGTAAAACAACACACACTCCAATATAGTTGGTCTAACTCCATATCTTGCCCCACCACTACCTGCCCAAAATCATCCCTTTAATAAGACCATGGAAAGTCTTTCTAAGAATTATGACAATTATCTTTGACTGATTTTTCTAAGATGATAATGTAGCTAAAGATTTGAGGTTTCTGTTTAGAGAAAATGGAGCACAAAGCCTAGGTCTAAATCTTTTAGCTCTGTGGTCTGGGTCATCATACTTAACCTCTCTGGGCTCAGTTATTTTTTTATCTATAAAATAATATAAATAATGAGTCACTATCGTCACAGGTTTATTATGAGGACTAAAAGTGTTTTTGTGTAAAATATTTTCCACACACTATCTTGGTACATAATGAGGGTTCAAAAATGGTGGACAATATTAATTTTCATTGCTTTCTGTTCGGTGTTTTATTGAGCCCTGAAAGCCACTAGATTGTGTTCTGTCCTTAATATGCTGGTCTGGCAAGTGAAGCTAGTTATCTGAGGAAAAGGAATATTTATCACAAAACAGAAAATAAATTTTAATGTTGACTTGATAATTTCCTTTATTTAACAAATTAAGAATTTTTTCAACAATAATCCTATCATCACACAACAGTAATAATGAATATAAGATAGACAAAACTGTAGCCTTACATCAAAAAATAAGTATTTAAGAAGTGGAAAAAATATTGAAGAAGTTAAAAATATTTTGCAGAGGAGACAAACCTGGTGTCATAATGATAGCCCACATGTTTGTTCCTTCTAGCATCTTAATGCCTGAAAAACTAGGTGCAACACTTTGAAGGAGGGATTCTGTGTCTGTCACCAGCTCATAAGCTGGAGAACGCCAGATTTAGTGGAGAAGGAGAAAAAAAAAAAAGGAGCGGCAAGGTAAACAACAAGGAAGAATATAAATAAATGAACCTGCCCTGCAGTATGTGGGCTGGCAGGATAGAGAAAAGAAAAACACTTTGAGCAGTGAAGCAGGAGAACCAGGAGTCCAGTGGTGGTTCCAGATCTCTGCCCACAGTGGCGACTTCTATCAGTAACCTTGGGACCTGTGCTAAGTGGGAAGGCAGCATTTCTGAGAAGCAGAGCAGAGACACCTCTGGGTCAGGTTGCTGCTGACTTGGGAACAGAGAGGGAAGCACACACAAGTGGGCACCCCTGGGATGATCTCATGATGGGGGGCTGTGGTCCAGACCTTCCAGAACAGTTTTTCACATGGAAAGGCATGGAGCATGGGGTTTTTGTGGTTGTCTGAACCTGGAAGAGAGGAACAGCCCCCTAACCATTGGAGTCTTTGCCTATTTTGAACTATGGGCCTGTGAGTGACAATATAATGTCTTCATTAGCAGCTGACCCAAACCATGGAAATGCAGAATGTGGGGACTCACTACTGGTGTCTTGGAGCTTTTTTTGCCTTTTCTTCCCCCCCCCCCCCCCCCAATAGAAGAAGCACATTAAGCCGCCATAACACCTGCTTGTTACAACCTTAAATTCCCTTCATGACAAACAAACCTGCATCCACATTCCTCACAATGATTCCATCATAACAAAGACAACTTCAGAGAAACCCAGCACACCTAAATTAATAACCAACAAAATTAAAATACACCAGCTCTACCTTAGCAAATATATTAAATCATAAGATCAAGGCAAAACAAATTAATGCATTATAAACAGTTAAAGAAAACAACTTCAAAATATCTATGAAACAAGAGTCAACCTGAAATCAAACAAACAAACAAAGAAAAACAGGATAAGACAGTGGAAATAAAGTTCCAAACAAAAATCTCATTAAACATGGAGGAAGAGGAGGCAACAGAATTATTCAAAAAGAATTTAGAAGATATGTCTATAGAACTCTACTAGAACGTAAGGAAACCCCAAATAGAACCAAGGAGAACACAGAGAGTACCCTGGAAGAACTCAGGAAAACCATTCAAGAGCAAAATAACAAGATTAAGACATAGTCAGAACTCACAAAAACAGCAGTTAGAAATCCAGAAGATGAAAACTAAAATTACAGAATTACACAACACTGTGGAAGCACAAAAGAATATGCTAGAACTGGCTGAAAATGTATTTCCAAACTAGAAGATAAATCGCTTGACATCAGCTTGTATGAAGAAAAATCAGAACAAAGATTTAAGAGAAAAGAAGAGAACATAAGAGTTATGTGGGACAATACGAAAAGAACCAACATATGCTTCACTGGAATTCCAGAACAAGAGGTGAGGAAAATCACTGAGAAAATTGTGGAAGACTTACTAACAGAACAGTTTCCCCATATCATGAAGGAAGAAAATATATTTGTCCAAGAAGCTCAAAGAACTTCATACAGGATAGAGCCCAGGAGAAAGTCACCAACACATCATAATCAAAACCCCCCAAGACCGAGAAAAAAAAAAAAAAAAAAAAAAAGAATCTTGCGAGCAGCTTGGGAAGAATTAAATGTCATCTACAATGGACAAGCAGTTAGGCTGAGTTCTGATTATTCAGAGGAAACCATGCAGGCAAGAAGGCAATGGGATAACATGTATAAAACACTGAAGGAAAAGAACTTTCAACCAAGAATCCTATATCCAGCCAAGTTGTCCATAAAATATGAGGGTGAAATCAAGACATTCTCAGAAAAACAGAAATTAAGAGATTTTGTCAAAAACAGACAAATAGAGGACTTCCGGTAACATGGAGGAATAGGCAGTCAAGTGACACAGACCCTCTTCAACAAAGAAAACAAACAAACAATTGTCAGAGATACAGAAGATAATCCTGAAACCCTGAGCTTTGAAAAGAACTATACAGAAGTGGATTAGGCATCAACTAGTGGAAAAACCTGAATGAAAACAGGACCTAAGAACAGGCTCTGTTTGCCAGGGTTGGCAAGGACATATGAGAGGCTGACAAAGGAAAGG
>NW_006922676.1:207319-208045 GCF_000298275.1 Orycteropus afer afer | reverse complement strand
TAGAAGAATTTTGGAAGAAAATACAAGAACAAAATCACAAAATAAATGAAAAATTAGAACTGATTCTAAATCTACAGATAGAAATCCAGAAGATTAATACTAAATTGTCAGAAATACATAACACACTGAAAGGGCAAAGGAGTAGAATTGATGCAATGAAAGACAGAATTAATGAGATTGAAGACAAATTCCTGATTTTTTTTTTTGGAAAAGGGTCAATCAGAAAAAAGATCAAAACCAAATGAAGAAAGCCGAAGGTTCATGTGGGATACCATCAAAAGGAATAACCTATGTGTCATTGGAATTACAGAACAGGAAGAGAAAAATGAAACCATTGGGAAAATTGTCCAAGATTTGTTGGAGGAGAACTTCCCTGATATGATGAAAGATGAGAATATATCCATTCAAGAAGTCCAACGATCCCCAAACAGGACAGACCCCAAAAGAAAATCACCAAGACATATCATCATCAAACTCACCAAAACCAAAGACAAAGAAAGAATCATGAGAGCAGAATGGGAAAAATGAAAAGTTAGCTTCAAGGGGCATCTAATAAGACTAAGCTCGGATTTCTCAACAGAAACCATGCAGAAGAGAAGACAGTGGGATGGTATATATAAAACATTGAAAGAGAAAAATTTCCAACCAAAAACCATAAACGTCATCCACCCCATAAATAAAACAAAGGAGAAGAAGCACATGATCATATCAATTGATGCAGAAAAG
>NW_006922676.1:200049-206298 GCF_000298275.1 Orycteropus afer afer | reverse complement strand
CAGCAGAAGACAAACTATATGAATGAGACCTCCTGAAAATTAAATTTTTATGTGCTTCCAAAGTTTTCTTCCAAAAGAGTCAAAAGAGAACCTAAAAATTGGAAAACTGTATCTGGCAATGACATATCTGAAAAGAGATTTATCTCTAGGATTTATAGAAAGCCCCAACACCTCAATAACAAAAAGACAAATAATCCAATTAAAAATGGGCAGAAGACATGAATAGTCACTTCACCGAGGAGGGTATTCAGATGGCCAACAAACATATGAAGAAATGCTCATGATCATTTGCCATTAGAGAGAGGTAAATCAAAACAACAAGACAGCATCTTGCTCCAGCACTAGTAGCAAAGTTCAACAAGACAGAAAATAACAAATGTTGGCAAGGATGTGAAGAGATTGGGACTGTCATACACTTCTGGTGGGACTGTAAAATGCTACAACCAGTGTGGAAAGTAGTATGGTGATTCCTTCAAAAGTTGGAATAAGAAATACCATTTGACCCAGCCATTCCATTACTTGGTATATATCCTAAAGAATGAAAGCCTTGACAGGTACAGACATATGCACACCCATGTTCATCGCAGCACTATTTACAATAGCAAAAGAATGGAAACAACCTAGGTGTCCATCAATTGAGGAACGGATAAGGAAACCAAACTATAGTGCATACACACAATGGAATACTATGCAACCCTAAAGAATAACGTGGAATCTGCAAAGCACCACATAATGTGGATAAACTTGGAGGACATTATGCTGAGTGAAATAAGTCAATCACAAAAGGATAAGTATTGTATTAGTCTGTTATTGTAAAAGTCAAGGAAAAGTTTAGATATGGAAGGAAACTTTCTTTGTTAGTTACCAGGGGACGGAGGGGAGGGAAGGGAACACTGTTAGATAGGGAGAGATAAGTATTGATTTGGGTGAAGAGTAGGGCAATGTACCAAATGTGAATGACAACATGGTGGCATTGAGGAAGAGGAAGACATAGAGAGGTATGGGAGATACAGACAACAAAGATGAACCCTTTTGCATATACAGTACTGCGTTGTCAGTGAAGGCAAACATGGGTATATGGGTGGATAGATGAGTGGATGGGCTGAACTATTAGGTATGTCTATGTAGTTGGGAGTGTACTAAGACCATGTATAGGATTGACAGACCATGGTCCTACAAGTGTATGTGTATGGTGTGTAAGAATTCCCAGGTGTATAGTAGAGCTGACAAGGGACAAGGTTCTAGTCACTTGGTCACAGCCCACTACCCAGAGGGACTGATTAGTTGAACCAGTGGGCTCAGAACCATAGTCACTGGGGATCTCAACCTAAATTTGCATAACATACTACACAAAACATTGTTTCACCTCCTACTTTGGTGAGTAGCGACTGGGAACTTAAAATCTTGCAAGCAGCCATCTAGATGCAATGATAGATCTCTCTTCTTCCAGAGCAAAGAAGAATGAAGAAAACCAAAGATTAATGGAAACAATAGTCCTGGCAACTGGTACACCATGCAATCCACAACCTATAACAACTATGATACCAGAAGAACTAGATGGTGCCTGGCTACCACTGTCAACCACTTGGAGGGGGATCTATGTAGGAGACCCTGGATAGAGAGGAAGAACAATGTGGAACAAAAATCATTTGGGGAAAAAAAAGGTGGGGGAGAGCAGGTTTTCTGGTCTGATGGAGCTTGGTGGAACCACTAATACTATGGCCCCTAGCTGCCCTTCAGGTCTGGAATTGAACCCACACCTGTGGCTTCCAGCCCAACAAAAATCAGGCATATGAGTTGAACATTTACCTGAGATAGATACACTCCTTGGAGAGAACAATCATGGGAGAAAGAAGGACTATTTATGTACAGGGAGACAGCTGAGGGGGCAAGAGTACATGGAGAGATGGACTCAGGAAAGAGGTAACTATCGAGAGGAAGTGGGAGGGGAGCTGTTGCATTGTGGTAAACTGTGGTCAATGACATGAGACAAAGTATATGTGAACTGCTGTATGGAAAGTGAATTTGCTCTGTAAATTTTCACCCAAATCACACACACACACACACAAAAAGAATAATGTAGAATCTGCAAAACACCGCATAACATGGATGAACTTGGAGGAAATTACGCTGAGTGAAATAAGTTAACCACAGAAGGACAAATATGTATTAGTTCATTATTGTAAAAAGTCAAGGAAAGGTTTATATATGGAAGCAGACTTTCTTTGTTGGTTACCAGGATGGGGGGGGAGGGGAAGGAACACTGCAAAAATTAAAATATAAATATTATATATACATATATGTATGTATATGTATGTGTGTGTGTATATATATATATATATATATATATATATATATATATATATATATATATATATATATATATATATATATATATATATATAGAAAAACATTAAGATGATTCAAATAGAGCTTAGAATAAAATAATAGAGTGGTCAATTGGCCTCAGGGCCACCACTAGAGGAAACTACCTTTTAAATTAAAATTAAATGTGGTAATAATTATCATTAGAAACAAGAACATATTAAAAAATATATATCATAGAGTAGAACTCCACAAGGCCATACTTTTATGGCAACTGCCTTCAGTATCCTGCTCTGATTCAATATTTTTTGGGGTTTCAGGGGAGTTTTACTTTTTGATGGTTTACATACTTCTTAATCCTTGATTATTCCCAATCACATATACGAAGAACTTGCACATGTGCAAGACATCAGATAAGCATCAGGAGATACTCTAAAAAAGGGTTCTGTATAACAGAACAAAATGCTGTCTGATTCTGCACCATTTTCACAATCCTTGCTATGCTTGAGCTCATTTTTGCAGCCACTTTATCAATTAATTTTGTTGAGCATCTTCCCTTTATTGCTGACCCTGTAGTTTACCAAGCATGATATTCTTCTCCAGGGAATTGTCCCTGCTGACAACATAACCAAAGGTGAGATGAAATCTGACAATCCTGCTTCCAAGGAGTATTCCCTTTGCAACTCTTCCAGGATAGATTTGTTAGTTCTTCTGGCAGTCTATGGTATTTTCGGTATTTTTCACCAGCATCATAATTCAAAGATAGCAACTCTTCTTCAGTATTCTTTATTCATGGTCCAGCTTTCACAAGCATATGATGCCATTGAAGATACCATGGCTTGAGTTAGGTGCACCTTTCTTCAAAGAGACATCTTTGCTCTACAACACTTGAAAGAGGTCTTTTGCCACAGATTTTCCAAGTGCCACACCACATCTGATTTCTTGCCGGCTGCTTCCATAAATGTCGCTTGTGGATCCAAACAAAATGAAATCTCTGACAGTTTCAATCTTTTTTCCAGTTATTGTGAGGTTTCTTATTGATCATATTGTGAAGATTATTTTTTCTTTATGTTGAAGTTTAATCCACACTGAGGGAGCTCTGGTAGCATAGTGTCTAAGGCACTTGACTGCTAACCAGAAGGCTGGCAATTCAAACCCACCAGCCACTCTTCTGAAGGAAGACGGGACAATCTACTTCCATAGTGATACTGCTTTGGAAACCCAAGGAGGGGTAGCTATGAGTCAAGTCTGACTCGATGGCACATAACAACAGCAACAATCCACATTGAAGACTTTAGTCTTTAATCTTTATCACTAAGTGCTTCAAATCATCTTCACTTTAAGCAAGCAAGGCTGTGCCATCTGCATATTGCTGGTTATTAATGAGTCTTCCTCCAATATTGTTGCAACATTCTTCTTCATATAGTCCATCTTCTTGGAATATTTGCTCAGCATACAGATTGAATAAGTATGGTGAAAGGATACAGCCCTGACACACATCCTTCCTGATTCTAGACCATGCATTATCCCCTTGCTCTTGAGCACAATTAAGTTTTCTGGAATTCATATTTTTCACAATGTTATCTATAATTTGTTATGATCTACAAGGTCAAATGACTTTGCATAGTCAATAAACACAAGTAAACATCTTTCTGGTATTCTTTGCTTTCAGTCAAGATCCATCTGACATCAGCAATGATATACCTCATTCCACGTCCTTTTCTGAATCCAGTTTGAATTTCTAGACGTTCCTTGTCAATATACCAGTGCAACATAAATATCGATCTCTTCCAGTCATTTGGCCAGGTTGCTGCTTTCCATATTTTTTATTATGAATGAGTAAGCATCTCTAGCACTGCATCCATTTGCTGAAAAATCTTAATGGGTATTCTATCAATTCCTGGAACTCTGTTTTTTTCCAGTTACTTCAGTGCAGGTTGGACTTCTTTCAATACCATTGGTTCTTGATCATATGCTACCTCTTTCTATAGTTGAACATTGACCATTCCTTTTTAGTAATGTGGCTCTGTGTATTTTGCTCATAGAATGCTGCAGTCTTCCAACTTGAGGCTTGATTTTTTTCCTCAGTTCTTTCAGGTTGAGAAATGCCAAGAATCTTCTTCCCTTTTGATTTTCTAACACCAGGTCTTGGCTTTGACTGCAATCCCCAAAATGAAACATCACTCATCCCACTTCCTCCCTATGTATCCCATTTCTATTTCTCCTTCTTTCCTATCCTTTCCTGCCTTCTGAATTTTGTTCTTGGGCAAATGCTTCCCTTTCGATATTAAAGGCTTGATTGTTCTAAGGATGGCCTATATTCCTAGGCTTATTGTTCCTCTTACAGAATTGGCAACTGTTGGATTGAAAATTGAGCCAAGGGGTGAGTTCAGTTCCAGGCTTGAAGAGTGAGTAAGGGCCATAATCTATGGGCTTCCACCAGTCTCTATCCTACCAGAGAGCCTAGTCTTTTTATGATTTTGAGTTTTTTTCTATATATTTCTCCTAGGACCTTCTAATGTGATCCCTTTCAGAGCAGTCATTAGTAGTAGCTGGGTATCATCTGTTTCTTCTGCTCTCAGGGTTGTGGAGACTGCGGTTCATGTGGTCCATTAGTTCTTTGGACTAATTGTTTTCATGTGCATTTGATTTTCTTCACTTTTTCTTTACTCCAGACTGGGAGACACCAATAGTAGCACTTTAGGTTTTAAACCATCCATTACCCCCTTGCTCATGAGCACAATGAAGTTTAACAAACAAATTTTTAACATGCCAGTCATTTATAACCAAAGTAGGATGTAGAACATTCTCTTTGTGGACTATGTTATGTCAATTGACCTTAATGTCACCTGAGACTATGACCTTGAGCCCCCAGGCCCAGCAATTCATTCCTTTAAGGTGTTTTGTTATGTCTAAGAAGATTTTATAACTCTGCCCCTGTATGCTCTACTATATTAATGGATATATTTGGAGCATATGTAAATACACATTGAAATATCTCCTGACATACCTATATTTGTTCATGGATGTAGTCCCATTCTCATTACCACATTTGTTTAGCTTGTGTGTTTTTCTATGTATCCATTCATACATTATTGTTGTTACAGTTATTGTAGCATTGGGTATGTAACAATATTTACCATTGTTGCCTTTAACATTTGTGCTCCTCCCAGTGTCTTCCTTTTCCTTGATTTTTTTTTTGTGCTGACCTTATTGTATAGTCTTCCCATCCACCCAAGTTAAAGTGTCTACCCTCTAGTTAGTGATTTGTCTTCCCCTCCTCTCCCACCCCTGGTAACCTGCAAATAATGTTTCTTTCTGTACGAAAAAATTTCTTGATTTTATTATAGTGTTCTCATACACTATTTGTCCTTTTGGGATTAACTCATTTCACTCACCATAATGTCTTCTAGGTTCATACATTTTATGAGGTATTTCACAGATTCATCATTATTTTTTAACAGTAGTTTGTTTATCTATTTATCCATTGACAGGCATTTAGATTGTTTCTATCTTTTTGCTATTGTGTATAGTGCTGCAATGAACAAGGCTGTGCAAATTTCTATTTGTGTCACAGTTTTTACATTTGTAGGATATATACTATTAGTGGGAATGCCAGATTATATACTATTAGTGGGAATGCCAGATTATATGGTATTTCTATTTCCAAGTTTTTAAGGGAGTCCCAGGCAGTCAGCCCCAGGGTTACAGGTGAGGAGAGACAACTCAGGGATGCCCAAAGTAGCAAGAGCAGGAGAAAGGGGATTGAAAGCCAGGAAGCCAGAGAGAAGAACAGTCAGCCTAAGGGATTAGGTGAGGAGAGGCAACTCAGGCCCGCCCAGAGTAGCAGGCCGGAAGAGCAGGAGAAAGGGGATAAAAGCCAGGAACCCAGACAGAAGAGCAGTCAGCCCCAGGGTTACAGGT
>NW_006922676.1:191921-196749 GCF_000298275.1 Orycteropus afer afer | reverse complement strand
TGTTTCGTTCTGCTGTGCTTGGGGTCGCTATGAGTCGGAAACAACTCGACGGCACTTAACAACAACAACAACAAAGGAAGTCCCATACTGTTTTTCACATTGGCCATAACATTTTACAAGCTCACCAGCAGTATATGAAGGTTCCAGTCTCTCCACACACTCAAGCATTTGTTTTCTTTTTTGAGCTTTGCTATTAATACTGGTATAAGGGTGTATCTCACGGTTGTTTCAATTTGCATCTCTCTAATATGTAATGATCATGAGCATTCCTTCATGTTTTTGTTGGCCTACTGAATGCCTTTCATATCCTCTGACCATTTTTAAATTGGATTATTCGTCTTTTTTTATTTTTGAGGTGTTTCTGTTTTCTATAAATTTTAGAGATTAGTCCCTTATCTGATATGTTGTTGCCAATAATTTTTTCCTAGTTTGTGGATTCTCCTTTTACTCTTTTGGTGAAATTTTTTGAAGCAAGAAGTGCCTAATGTTTAGGAAGTCCCGATCATCTAGCTTGTCTTCTGCTGTTTGTGCATTTTCAGTTATATTTGATGCTGTATTTATGCAATGTATTAGGGTCTTTAAGTTTGTCTCTATCTTTTCTTTGATGATATCTATAATTTTAGGCTTTGCATTTATGTCTTTGATCTATTTTGAAGTCATTTTTCTATATGATGTGAGATACGGATCTTGTTTCCATTTCCTTCAAATGGACATTTAGTTTTTCCAGCACCATTTGTTGAAGAGATTATCTCTTTCCCATTTAATAGGTTTCATCCCCTTGCCAAAGATCAATTGTCCTTACTCTCTCTCTCACTGCTGTCAAATTGTTTTTCCTACACATAGCGGCCCTTCCTTGGGTTTCTGAGGTGGTATCTCTACGGAAGTATATTGCCCAATCTTCCTTCCAGGGAGTGGCTAAGTGGGTTTGAACCACCAGCCTTCTGGGTAACAGTCAAATGCCTTAAGCACTGCACCACCAGAGCTCCCCAGTTGTACTTAGGTGGATGGACTAACTTCTGGGTTCTCAAGTCTGTTCTATTGTATCTGTTGTTGTATCTATTGTTTTCACTACCATGCCTGTGTAGTAGGTTTTGAGAATGGGAAGTGTGAGGCCTCTTACTTTGTTCTTCTTTAGTACTGATTTGCTTATCACAAGTCTCTTCCTTTCCCATATAAAATTGGTGATTAGTTTCTTTCCCTATTTCTAAGGAATGATGATGGATTCTTGATCAGAATTACATTCTATCTGTAGATCATTGTGGGTAGTACTGACATTTGCACAATGTTAAGTCTTCCTATCCCTATGTCTGATATATTCATCCATTTATGCAGATCTCTTTTGTTTTCTTGTAGTAGTGTTTTGTGGTTTTCTTTGTATAGGTCTTTGTATCTCTGATTAGATTTATTCCTAAGTACATCATCTTTTCAGAGGAGCTCTGGTAGCTTCGTGCCTAAGGCACTTGACTGTTAACCAGAAGGCTGGTGGTTCAAACCCACCAGCCACTTCTCGGAAGGAAAGTTGGGCAATCTACTTCCATAGTGATACTGCCTCGGAAACCCAAGGAGGGGTAGCTATGAATCAGGTCTGACTCGACGGCACACAACAACAACAACAACAACATTGTAAATGGTACTGTTTCACTGAGTTCCTTTTCAGAATTCTCCTTGCTAGTGTAGAGGAATTGGACTGATTTTTTTTTTTTTTACATTGATCTTGTATTCTGCCACTTTGCTGAATTGTTCAATTAGTTCCAGTAATATTCTTGCTGAGTCTTTCGGATTTTCTTTGTATAGGATAATATAATCTGCAAATAGCAACAGTTCTACTTGTCTTTGCCAGTTGGGATGACTTTTATTTCCTTTTCTTACCTTCTTGTTTTGGCTAGTTCTTCCAATATGATAGTGAATAAGAGTGGCGATAAAGTGCATCCTTGTCTGGTTTCCATTCACAATGCGAGTGTTTTCAGTCTCTCTCTGATGAAACAAATATTGGTTGTTGGTTTTGTGTATATGTCACAGAATTTCCCTTTTATTCCTTTTTGAGCATTTTTACCAAGAATGGGTGTTGGATTTTTGTCAAATGCCTTTTCTGAAATGATTGATATGATCATGTGTGTGTGTGTGTGTGTATGTGTGGTGTGTTTCATTTTTTCAGTTATAGGGTGGATTATGTTGATTATTTTTCCAATGAATACCTCTTCATCATGATGTATTTTTTTTTAATATGTTTTTCGGTTCTCCTGATTTGATTTTGTCGAAAATTTTTGGGTTTATGTTCATGAGGGATATTGATCTATAATTTTCTTTGTAGTGCTGTCTTTGCCTGGTTTTGGTATAAGGATTACTCTTGTTTCACAGAATTATTTCAGGAGTATCCCATTCTTTTCTATGTTCTGTAATGCTTTGAGTAGAATTGGGATAAAGTCTTCTCTGAATATTTTGTGGAATTCTCCAGTGAAGTCATCTGAGCCAGGATATTTTGTTGTTGTTGTTGGATTTTTTTTTTTAATGACGTGTTCAATTTTTTCTTTTTTAATGGGTCTATTCAAACTTTATACCTCAGTCCTTTTTAGTTTAGGTAGGTTTTGTGTTACAAGAAATCCATCCATTTCCTATAGGTTTTCAAATATGTTGGATCACAGTCTTTCATAATATTCTGTTATTATAATTTTATTTAAGTTGGTTCCATTGTGACATTGCACATTTTATTTATTTGTGTTATTTATATCATTTTCTTTTCATTTGTTAGATTTGCCAGAGGTTTGTCTATTTTATTAATTCTTTCAAAGAATCAACTTCTAATTTTGCTGATTCTTTCTACTGTTTTTTTTTTTTTCTGTTTCATTTATTTCTACTCTATTCTTTACAGTCTACAGTATGGATTAACCTCAACATAAAGAAAATAAAAATCCTCACAACTGAACTAATAAACAGAATCATGATTGATGGAGAATATATTGAAGTTGTCAAATATTTCATATTACTTGGTTCTACAATCAACATCAATGGAAGCAGTTGTCAAGAAATCAGATGTTTTATTGCACTGACAAATCTGCTGCAAAGGACCATTTTTTAAATTGTGATTTGGGTGAAAATTTACAGAGCAATTTCATTTTCCATACAGCAGTTCATACACATTTTGTCTCATGACATTGACTGCAATTTTCCACAATGTAACAGCTCTCTTCCCACTTCCTCCCCATAGTTATCTCTTGCCTGTGTCCTTCCCTCCCATGCATTTCTGCCTGCTGAGTGGCCTCCCTATGCATACACTACCCTTCTGTTCTTCCATGTTTGATCTCTCCAAGTAGTGTATCTACCTAATGTAAATATTCAGCCCATATGCTGGTCTTTTATTTGGTTGGAAGCCGTATGAGTGGGTTCAATTCCAAACCTGAAGGGCAGCTAGGGGTCATAGTCTCAGGTGTTTCACCAGGACCTATTGGGCCAGTAAGCCTAGTCTTTTCTTTTCTTTTTTTTTTTTTTTCTCCAAAAGTACTCTTTAAAGTTCTGAAGAGTGAAGATGTCTCTTTGAAGACTAAGGTGCACCTAACCCAAGCTATGGTATTTTCAATAGCCTCATGTGAAAGCTGGACAATGAATAGGGAAAACTGAAAAAGAGTTGATGCTTTTGAATTGTGGTGCTGGCAAAGAATACTGAAAGTACCATGGACTACCAGAAGAACAAACAAATCTATCCTGGAAGAAGTGCCGCCGGAATACTCCTTGGATGCAAGAATGCCAGACTTCATCTTACCTACTTTCGTCATGTTGTCAGTAGGGGCCATTCCCTGGAGAAGGACAACATGCTTGGCAATGTGGAGGGTCAATGAAAAAGGGGAAGACCTCAATGAGATGGATTCACACAGTAGCTGTAATAATGGACTCAGGTATGGCAAGGATTGTGAGGCTGGTGCAGGACCAGGCAGAGATTTTTTTCTATTGTAAAGAGGTCTCTATGACTCAGAGCTGATTCAACAGCACCTAACAACAACCACCACAACAATCTTTATTATTTCCTTTATTGTGTTGTCATTAGGCTTTTTTAGCTGTTATTTTTCTAATTGTTGGAGATGTTGGGTTAAGGTGTTGATTTTGGTTCTTTCTTCATTTTTGATGTGTGCATTTTTTTTGCTATAAATTGTCTTCTGAGCACTGCTTTTACTGTACTCCAAAGATTTTGGTATCTTTTGATTTACTTTCTCATTTGATTAAAGGAATTTATTTAATTTTCATAAAAAAATTCTTCTATTACCCAGTAATTATTAAGCATGGAAGTACTCAATTTCCATGTATGTTTTTCCCTTGCTATTTCTGCTGTTGATTTTTAATTTCTAGTATTGTGATATGAGAATATGCTTTGTAGTATTTTGGTGTTTTAACATTTATTGAAGCTTGTTTTGCAGTGCAACACATGGTCAATTCTGGAGAATGTCCCATGTGTGCAAAAAAAAGAATGAATATTGCTTTCTTGTTTGGGGGAGTGTTCTCTATATGTCTATGAGTTCAAGTTAATTGATTGTCTTGTTTAATTCTTCTGTGTTTCTGATGAAATTCTTTCCAGTTGTTCTGTCCTTCATGAAAAGTAGGATATTATAGTCTGCTACTATTATTGGCTGCTACTCTTAAGCCATTTGGCTGCTAATCAGAAGGTCAATAGTTCAAACCCACTAGTGGCTCTGTGAAAGTAAGATGGGATAATCTACTTCCATAAAGATTTACAACCTTGGAAACCTAATGTGGGTCTCTATGAGTTGGAACCAACTTGATGACAGTGACTTTGGTTTATATGTAAAGATTTCATATTACTTGGTTCTACAATCAACAC
>NW_006922676.1:191151-191821 GCF_000298275.1 Orycteropus afer afer | reverse complement strand
CTTCCATAAAGATTTACAGCCTTGGAAATCCAATGTGGGTCTCTATGGATCAGAATTGCCTCAATGGTAGTAGGTTTTGTGATTTTTGGACTACTATTGCGGACTTGTCTATTTCTCTCTTCAACTTTATTAAATTTTGCTTTATGTCTTTTGGGACTTTTTATTGGGTGCATAGATATTTATTTTGTTTATGTCCCTTTGTTTGATTTACCCTTTATTGCATTATATAATGTGTGTCCTTATCTCTTTTGCTGTTTTTTGTCCAAAAGTCTGTTTTACTAGAAATTAATATTGACTCTCCTGCTTTGCTCTTTTATAATTGCTATTTGCTTGATATATTCTTCCCATATTTTTAGTTTTAGCCTATTTATGTCTTAATGTCTAAGATGTATCTGTTGTAGACAGCATTTTGGTGACTCACATTTTCTTATACATTCTTCTGTTGTTGTTGTTGTTGTTAAGTGCCGTCAAGTCGTTTCCAACTCATAGCGACCCCATGCACAGCAGAACGAAACACTGCCCGATCCCACACCATCCCCCCAATCCCTGCTATACTTGAGCCCATCATTGCAGGCACCATGTCAATCCATCTCGTTGAAGGCCTCCCCCTCTTTCATCGACTGTCCACCTTACCAAGCATGACATCCTTCTCCAGGGAATGGTCCCTTCT
>NW_006922676.1:186914-190923 GCF_000298275.1 Orycteropus afer afer | reverse complement strand
GTCCTCAAGGAGATATCCTTGCTCCTCAGAACTTGATACAGTTCCTTCGCAGTTGACTTTCCCAATGCTACACGTCGTCTAATGTCTTGACTGCTGCTTCCATTGGCATAGATTGTAGAACCAAGCAACATGAATTTTTTGACAATCTCAATCTTCTCTCCAATTACGTACATTTACATACATTCTTCTACTCTCTGTTTTTTCACTGGGTCATTTACTCCATTTACTTTCAGTATAATTATCCATAGGTGCGAATTTATTGCTTTGTTTGTTTGTTTTTTAATGTATGTGTGTTTGTGGTGCTGCTGATTTCTTTTTTCTCTATACTTTTCTGTGCTGAGAACTTTTGTTTGTGGATTTTCTTATCATTCCCTTCATTGTTGTTCTTTTAGTGCTTACTATATCTTTATGATTTTTCCCTTTTCAGTTTTGATGATGTTTATTAATTTTCTTTGAGATTACCTTATAATTCATTTCCCTTTCAACTTTAAAAAAGTGTATTCTGTATTAAAATCATCTTGACTTACTGTTCATTTGCAAGTTCTTTAATTACTCTATTTTTTGCTCTTTCTTTTTTCTATTTGTTCTTATTTATTAATTGATATCTCTGGTTCTCAATTTTCAGTCTCATAGATTTACTTTACTATGGGTACTTCTACATCTGGATTGGTTTCTGAGTGAAATTGTCATGTATGTTAATCTCAGGTTGTTGGCTGTCATTAGTTCCTTGTCAGAAAAATTCCCTGTAGTATTTCTTATAAGGTTGATCTGGTTTTATAATTTCCCTTAATTTATGTTTATCTGGAGATGTCCTAATTTCATTGTCACAGGTGAGGTAAAAATTTATGGGTTTATAATTCTAGGTTGGCAATATCTTTTTCAGGTTTGTACATATGTAATCCCATTGCCTTCTTGCCTGCATAGTTTCTGTCAAGATTTTCTTTGAAAGTAACTATTTGATTTTACTGTGCTGGTTTCATGTTTATTTATTTTTCTTTGGTTTTGGAAAATTTGATTGTGATATATCTTGATGATTTTCTTTTGGGGTCTACACTTTTACAGTTCTTTGTGCTACTTGAATGCAAATCTTCTCATCTTTCATGATATTAGGGAAGTATTTTCTAATAATTCTTTGACAATTTTCACATTTTAATTTTTTTGGTTGTTGTTCTCTTCCTATTCTGGAATTCCATTCACATGAAAGTTATTTCTCTTGATTGTGTTCCACATAATTCTTAAGTCTGCTTTTATTTTTCCATTTTTTTTTCTGATTGTTCCTCCAACAGATTGATATTGAGAAACTTGTCTTCAATCACTAATTCTGTTTTCCACAGATTCAATTCTATTCTGTTGCCCTTTCAATGCATTATCTCTTTCTGATACCTTAGTATTTCTTATCTGGGTTTCAATTTGCTGTTTTTGTATTGTTACTAATATTCCATTTATTTTGTCAGTTTATTCTTGTATCGTTTTCCTCAATTTTCTAGAATTTTGTCTTTGTTTTCCCTGATATTTCTCTCAATCTGTTGTAGTTACCTTAATAACTTAATAACTAACAGATAGCTCCAATAACATTTCTTCCTTAGAAAGTTTTCTTGACTCTGCCTTTTGGTCACTTATTTCTTTGTGTGAACTGAGGTTGTCTGTTGTCTCTGAGACATTGTAGTATTTTTGTATTTTATTTAATTGATGTTTGTATGTTGATGTGTTTTGGCCAAGTGGTTTTTTGTTTAATTTTGCTTTGATACATCCAATCAAGTGGGATGGATATACTGCTCACTAGTTTTGTAGCACTTAGACACTCACCACCTGTTTCTTCATGGGTGTGATATAGAATGGAAGTTTGTGTGCAATTCTCTGTTCACTGTTTGCATAGAGCAGTTGAAGGTGAGCTAAGCTGATGTTGATAATTATGTGCAATATATTTGATTGTGTAGAAGCATGTGGTGGCATTCACCAAGTTGGTGGGGCTATACAATGTGGACCCAATTGTTGTCTCCCATTAAGTGGGACATAAAGAAAGAAAAAAAAAACTGACAAAATAAACAAAGAAGAAAGAAGAGAAGAAAAATGAAAAGAAAACAAGCAGAAGTAAGAAAAAAGACAGAAAAAGAAAAAGAAAAAAATAACTCAAAACTAATGAAGGCTTTAAAAGAAAGAGAAAAAGT
Organism: Orycteropus afer afer; assembly: GCF_000298275.1. NCBI lineage: Eukaryota > Metazoa > Chordata > Mammalia > Tubulidentata > Orycteropodidae > Orycteropus > Orycteropus afer. The sequence continues at coordinate 188,755 of NW_006922676.1, read as the reverse complement.
AAAATAGAATAAAAAAAGAAAAATGGTAAAAGACAAAATAAAGGCACAGGAGGAGAAAGAGGAAAGAGAAACTGAAGGAAAAAAAATAAAGAAAAGGTAAATTAAGAAAAGGAAAGGAAAAAACAGAATGGAAAAATGAATAAGAAAAAGAGATTTTAAAAAAAGAACAAGAAGAAGAAATGAGAAAACTAGATGGCAGTGCATCTGGTTGGTGCTCTTGCCATGCAAGGAGGTAGTGGGGGACAGGAATCTCAGTACAAGTTGGCCAAGGAGACTGCAGAAGGTGTGGCACCTGGTACAAGATGGGGCACCTAGTCTGGAATGCAGTTCCTCCCAGCTTAGGAAGTGGCTGGAGGCAGGGAACCCAGTCAGGGGTGCTGCTTCTGCTGGACCAGTTGATGGCTGCAGGTAGGATGTCTGGTCCAAGCCTGCACTTCTGCCAGCCTAGGTGTCAAGGACAGTGTTCCCAGTCCAGGATAGTGTTTCTGCTGATCTGGTAGGCAGCTGAGGGTAGGGTATCCAGTCCAGGATGGAGTTTTTGCTAGCTTAAGAGGGTGCTGAGTGTGGGGCAACCCATCCAGTATGGACTTTCTTGTGTCTTAGTAGGCAACTGAATATGGGGTGCCCAATCTCACACAGCATAGTTTGCCAGCCTGAGGAGGCAAAGAGTACATGCCTCCAAATGTGGGGTTAACATACCGCTGGCATCAACCCACAAGGGTGCACCTCTGAACACAAGTGGAGCAGGGACAGCATAAAAGGGTGTCACCAGCCATCAAGTTGGTAGGGGTGGGCTGTGGGCACAATTCTTGCAATCAGGAGGATGTGAGGATCAAGTGAAAGATTGATTCCTACTGTTTGCCAACTACTATTGTGAGTGCTGCTGTAGTCCTGGGCAGGGAGAGCCAATTATAAGGCTTCTGCCTCAGTCAGAACACTGCTTGCAAAAACTCAAAATTTCTGCACTGTGTCAGGCCAGCTGACAATTGTTTGCTGTGTGTCTCATTGTTCCCTGTTTTTGATCATTTTATTCTATTAGTATTTGATCTACTTTATCTTTTCCTTTGAAGCTAAATGTTTCAGGATTATCATCCATATCTATTTCATTTGGTTTCTCATGTCTCTGTTGTAAAGAATCTGTGTAGCTTAACTGCTTACCCCACCATCTTGCTGAAAGTCTTCCAAAAATTTTATTTATGTATTTTTTTATTGCTATTTTAAGGACATATGCCAATTCATATGTTTCTAAATGTATAAATCAGTAGCATTGATCACATTCTTTGAGTTTTGCAATGGTTCTTATCCTCATTTTCTGAGATGGTATTCCCTCATTAACATAAACTCACTGCCCCCTAAGCTTCCTATCTAATATTTCAGTTTGCTGTTATCATTTGGATCCCATACAGATAGTTTTTAAAATAACATAATGCTCAAGGAAGACATTTTAAACTAAGGTAAATTATTTTTTGGCTTTAAAAATATTTCAGGGGATATTTTTGGTTAAAGATTATCTCAAGGAAATAGATCCAGGGGCTCATTCAGTCTCCATGGCGACAGAATGTCTGGAGTCTATACGGATTTGAAATTCTGTTCTGCCCTTCCTCCATTTGATCAGGATTCTTCCATATAATCTTTGTTCACTATGTTCAGTAATGGTAGCCAGGCACCATCCTGTTCTTCTGGTCTCATGGTAAAGGAGGCAGTTGTTCAAGGAGAAAATTAGCCTCACATTCCATTTCCTCTTACTATACATAACTCTCCTTATTCTTGTTCTGTTGCTCCAGGTGATTAGAGACCAATTATTGTGTTTGGATAACTGCTTGCTAGCTTTAAGACTCCAG
>NW_006922676.1:184707-185823 GCF_000298275.1 Orycteropus afer afer | reverse complement strand
CATGTTCTTGGGTGCACTCTCCACTTCATATAGACACCTAATATTTCAGCCTGCCCACCCATCTATCCACCCATATCCCTGTGTGTGCCTTCATGGACCACGCCGTACTATATGTGCAAAAGGGTTCATCTTTGTTGTCTGTACTTCCCACGTACCTCTGTATGTCTTTCTCTTCCTGAATGCCACTATATTGATCACTCACATTTGGTACATTGCCCTTTTCTTCACCCAAATCAAAACTTACATCTATCTATCTAACAGTATTCCCTCCCCTCCCCTCCCATCCCGGGTAACCAACAAAGAAAATGACCTTCCATAGATAAACGTTTCCTTGACTATTACAATAAAAGACTAATACAATATTTGTCCTTCTGTGATTGACTTATTTCACTCAGCATAATGTCCTCCAAGTTCATCCACATTATGCTGATTCTACATTATTCTTTAGGGGTGCATAGTATTCCATTGTGTGTATGTACTATTGTTTGGATATCCATTCCTCAGTTGATGGACACCTAGGTTTTTTCCATTTTTGGCTATTGTAAATAGTGCCATGATGAACATGGGTGGACATATCTCTGTTCTTGTCATGGCTCTCACTTCTTTAGGGTATATACCTAGTAATGGAATAGCTGGGTCAAATGGTATTTTCATTTCCAACTTTTGAAGGAATCGCCATACTGCTTTCCACAATGGTTGTACCACTTTACATTCCCACCAGCAGTGTATGAGAGTCCCAAACTCTCCACATCCTCGCCAGCATTTGTTATTTTCTGTCTCATTGAACTTTGCTACTAGTGCTGGAGCAAGATGGTATCTCATTGTTGTTTTGATTTGTATCTCTCTAATGGATAATGATGGTGAGCATTTCTTCACATGTTTGTTAGCCGCTTGAATATCCTCCTTGGTGAAGTGTCTACTCATGTCTTCTTCCCATTTTTTAATTGGATTGTTTGTCTTTTTGTTATTGAAGTGTTGCAGTTTTCTATAAATTCTAGAGATAAGTCCCTTGTCAGATATGTCATTACAAAATATTTGTTTCCCAATCTGTAGGTTCTCTTTTGACTCTTATGGAGAAGTCCTTGGAAGCACACAAAAATGTAATCTTTAGAAGGT